>NC_077228.1:280582094-280851429 GCF_027887165.1 Monodelphis domestica
TCCCTGTCTGTGATTTTGCATTGGCTATCCCACATGATTTTACTTTCTTGTTCTTAGGGGCATCTAGGAAGTACAATGGATGGAGTACTGGACTTGGAATCTGGAAGACTCATCTTTCTGGGTTTAAATCTGGTCTCAGACAATGGTTGTGTAATTACAGGCAAATCATTTAACCCTGTTTGCCTTGGGTTCCTCATCTGTAAAAATGAGCTAGAAGAAGAAATGCAAACCACTCCAGTGTCTTTGCCAAGAAAACCCAAAATGGAGTCACAAAGAGTCAGTCATGACTAAAAAAATGACTGAACAACCTCTGAATGTACAGGTACTCATTATATATCCAGAGCCAGTCCTTTCTGCTTTGGGACATCTCTAATTGCTAGGACACTTGCTTGTATAGCTTGTCAAAATATACCTTTCTATACCTTCTACCCATAGTTCCTCTTTCTGTCTCATGGGGCCAAGAAGAATAAATTCCATAACAGCTCTTGGAAGACTTCAAAACAGTTATCCCAGCTGCCCTCCAACATCTTTTTTCCTCTAGACTAAACATATGTAGTTCCTTCATCTGATAAACATATGGCCCAGGCTCCAGTCCTCTCACCATCCACATCATCCATCTTTGGATACTTTCCAGTTTGTCACTGCCCTTCATAAATATACTGCCTAGACTTGTTAATAATATGCCAGATATAGCCTGATTAAATCATAATGTGGCACTTGGGACAACCCAAACAGAGGGAGGGCAGCGAGAAGACCATCACTATTGGGGAGGAGGAGGGAAGGAAACAGTGGAGTGTCAATGTGAAAATCCAAGGTCCAGCAGGATATTAGGCTTTCCCAAATCCTTCTTCCTAGCTCAGTAGCTTCTTTTAACTCCTGCTCCCTCCCCCTCTGTGCTCCACAGTGCCAGGGAAGGATGGAGGTTGCATATCCCCTGTGTTTGGTGACAGGTAGCCAAAGCTGCTGTGGTTAATTAGCACCCGCCTGTGTGCCTGACCTCTGCCCCAGCACTGAGCTCCGCTACTCCTGTTCATTCCCAATTAATGTGCTGGGCTGCCCAGGCTCCCCCTTCTACCTCCTTTCAGATTCATTCTCTTTCACCTTTGGGCTGCAGTGAGGTTTTCTTCCCCTCCTTCTTTTTTCCTCCTTTCTTTTCTGGTCCAATTGACTCGGTAATTAATACATTTTATATTTAGAATCATAGGATTACAGAACACTAAAGTTGGAAGGGGAATGTAAACGCAAGTGGTCAGATTATTCTTTTTACAGATGAGAAGTCTGAGGACCAGAGAAATAATGTAGTTTACCCAAAGGCACACAGCAAATTAGGGGCAGAGCTGGGACTAGAACACAGACTCCCTCATTCCCAATGAGGGAGTGAAGTACACTATATATCACAACAATTTCCATTGGTGAGGGAGTTTCAGTGGAAAGAGCTCTAGACTAGGAATTAGGTAATGAATTCTATCTTGGGGTCTTTGCTAACTACTTGTTAGTTAGCATGGATCGGCATGTCTTTTCTCCTCTGTTGTCTCAGTTTTCCTTTTGAGGACATGATAAAATATAAAATAAGGAAGAAAGTTGAATTAGATTACCTCTGAAGTTTCTTTTGGCTCTGACTAGATGATTTATCAGATGGCCCAATAGACCTCTCGTATGCTGAATTCACTCCCTAATGGATCAAATAGGTTCTGTTTATTGGTCAAAGGATATATTTGGAAATCTGTGCTATTTAAGCATAAAGACTGGGGTCTCGGGACTCCTGGATTCTGGGATATATAATGTCAGAAATATCACTGGATATCTGATCAACCAGGAGAGTCTTTGAACATTGCTCATGATGCTTGCCTGAGATGCCCTGAGGGTATACGCTGGTACAATCTTTTCATAGCATTAGTGGCATGAATCATCATAATCTCTGAGCCAATCAGTGGACAGACCCAAGGAATGATCCAATAGAAATCAAACAGAGTAACCTAGGAAGACATGAAGGCTTGGTCAGTGATGACAAGCACATTAATTATTATGACACCTGATTGTGCAAAGAAAGAAGGAAAGGTGCAAGGAATGCAAACCATTCAAATTTTATTTCAAACTTTTTCTGATTAATTTCTCTGGAGACAGTATCCTTATTTATAATTATTTACTAAATAATAAAAAGTGAGCCAGAGGAAAAAAGTGGCCAGCTATTTCCTTAGCAGCCTCCCCTCTGAGCTGGCTGTGCCAGTTCCGCAGCCAGACCTCAGATGTGATGGCATTGTCTTAGCCAACCCTGAGCCAGACCATTTGTGCTGGCACCCTCCTAAATAGACCTGAGCCAGACCACCCACACTGGCACTCTTCTAGCAGCCTCTCTATGAGCCAGCTGTGCAGCCCTCCCACAGGTGCACTGGAGCTCTTAGCCACCTCTCTCTCTGTAATCCCAAGGCAAGAAGAAGCCACTTCCTTCCCCTACTCCAGTTTATGCCCCTTGTAACGCCCTTTTCCCAAACTCCTCCAATTTTGAGGATGCCAACCTCAGTCCAGATAAGAGGCTGGTCTTCCTGCATACCAGGAGGCACTGCATTGTCCTTAGAAGGGCCTCACAACACTGGCATAGTGTCTCTCAACATGATGGGGAGGATCTACCTATCACCCCAGAGATATGGTTCAGGGTTCAGAAGCAAAATAGTTTGCTTTAAAATCTAAAGGTTGTCATATGGTACCAAAAAAGGGCTAGTGCTATATTTCCACAAACTGAAACAGTGACATAAATCTTCTTATCCCCTATCATTTGCTGAATGAGTCATTCTGGGGCAACTTGGTGGTACCACAGTACATACTGCTCTCTGCCTGGAGACAGGAAAACTTATCTTTCCTGAATTCAAATCTGCCCTCAGATATTTACTGAATCTGGACAAGTCATTTCATCTTCTCTGCCTCATTTCCTCATCTTTAAGATAATCTGGGGAAGGAAATGGCAAACCACTCCAGTTACTTTGCCAAGAAACTAGAAAACCCCAAAAAGTGTGTGTGTGTGTGGGGGGGGGGATGGATTATACACAACTAAAAATGACTAAATAACAAAATCAAGTCATTCTCCATTTTACCTCTCCATTGCCTTTTGGTTGATTCTATCAACTTTGATTCTTCAGAGACTATGTATTCCATAACTTCTAGTCATACATTAGCCATACCCTAAATTGGCCACTATACAAAATAAGGATGAAGGACTCTCCCTTTTTTTGGTGGTGGGATAAGGTCAGAGTTGGAATTCAAGTTGGGACAGACACACCAACATGGAGAGACCCATACAAAAACAAAAAAGCAAAAAACTCCAGAATAAAACATTATTCTGACATAATTTCACAATTCAATATACATTTATTACAGTTCTACTATAACTTTATAGACCCTGCCCTCATGGTGCTTAAAGTCAAAGAGCTGTCAACATATACTAGAGAGGGATGGCTAGATGGCTCAGTGGATGGAGAGCCAGGCTTAGCAACAAGAAGCCTTCAAATCTGCCCTCAGATACTTCCTAGCAGTATGACCCTGGGCAAGGCACTTAACTCCAATTGCCTAGTCCTTAGTATTAATTGAAAATGGAAGGTATGGGCTTAGAAATATATATGTATGTATATATATATATGTATATATATGTATATATATATATATATATGTTAGAGAGTGGAAAGGTATATAAGTATATAGATAGATAAAAATAGAAATATATATATATGTATATATATGCCTATGTAGGTACATGTATATATTCATGATATTCCAAAAAGACTTAATGCATTTCTAAAACTTTAACCACTTGATTACTTAGTCCAAATTCTTTTAAAACTTTTGGAAGTCCTGTTCATATTATGGAGAGAAGAGAGAAAAACTAGAAAGTAAGTCTCTAAATTCAATGGATATGTGTTCTCATCTATGTTGTTATCTCTTCCAATGGTGCTATATTGCAACCATCCATGTGTTGCCATTCTATGCATCTCTCATTCATGTCCTTTCATAAATGTACCATGGGAATCCCCTCATAGGAACCTTTCTCAAATTCTTTTCACATTTCATCTACACCAATAGGATACATAGCATCAGTTGTCACTTTATTATTTTTTTTGGTCACAAAATTCTCAGATGACATTCTTTACACTATCCTGGAACCTTTGGCTGTCTTTGGTTTTCAATTATTATTCTTCAGAAATTAGAGTATTTTATAACTTCTAGCCATAGAAAATCATCAGAGCCACGAACACCGGTATTAAAAAGACAAACTTTTTTAGGGATAAGTTTGTGGATTATTATTGTGAAATTTTTCCAAAGCTAATTAATCTGGCCTAATTCCCTTCTGCTCATCATTGGGCCCAAGTCATTGTTTATTTGTATATATGCTGATGGATGACTTTTCTCAGTTGTCTATTCATTGTCTAGCCATTGTCTGGACAACAGGCATCTTAAGACACTTGATCACCTAGGCCAGTGATGGTGAACTTTTTAGAGATGGAATGCTGGACCCCAGCCCCCAGACTGTGTGCTGTCCCCAACCCCCCAGAAACCATGTGCTGTGTCCCTCCCCACCACTGAGTACTGGGTGCACCCCAGTCCTCCCTTACCCTACAGAGGGAGGGAGAAAGTACTCCCATTGGGCTGCTGGGTGGTGGGACTTATGAAGTAAGGAATGTCCTCAGCGAGTGCAGAGAGGGTGAGGGGAATGCTATGAGTGCTCTGCTCCCCTCCATCTCTGTTGCCTGGGAGCTGCCCACCTTACCCCTCTTGCACTTCCATTGAACTGCTGGGCAAAGGGGCAGGGGATGTGAAAACATGCCATCAGATGCAGTGGAGAGGGGGAGGGGAGCAGCTCCACCAGTGGCTCTCTGCCTTTCTGGTAGAAAAACCTAGGGGCCTGGGGAAGGTGACCTCATGCCCACAGAAAGTACTCTATGTGCCATCTTTGGCCTGTGTGCCATAGGTTTGCCATCACAGACCTAGCAAAATCCTTTTAAATGATTATGGATCTGATTTGGGGGCTTCTAAAATGTCATTATTATTCTAGTAACTATAATTTATATAGCTCTTTGGAAATTTCAAGGCTTTACACATGTTATCTTATTTGATCCTTACAATAATCCTATTAGGAAAAAGTATTATTATTATAATTCCCATTTTGTTTTGTTAAATTGTATATATATATATATTTTTTCAATCCATCAAAATCAGCCTTTTCATTACCCCCTTCAACTTACCCCCACAGCTTGTGACCTAAAGAAAAACATACTCCATTATAAACATATTTAGGTAACCAAAATAAATTTCTACATTGAATGGAATTACATGCATTTGAATCATTCACTTCTGTATCAGGAGCTGTGTAGCAAACTTATCATTAATCCTCTGGAATTGTGGCTGGTTATTACACTGATAAGAGTCCCTAATTCATTCAAAGTTGATTACTTTTTATTTTGTTCTAGGATCTCTGCTTTTCAAATGGAATTATTTGTTTCAATTTGGTCCTTTCTAATTTTCAGGGACTGTGTTGCCTGGGCAAGATTTTGTAACTCTTATGACACGCTTTCAATTCCCTTTCTAATTCTTTCTTCAATAGCTCTCAATTCTTTTCCAGTTTTCCCTTCAAGTTCTCATTCCATTTATTCAAAAAAATATATTTTATAACTTTGTTTTAAACACTTGCTTCATTTCTTCCAGGAATTCTAGTTTTTTGTGTCCAAGCTGTATTTTTCTATTAGGCATCACTTGTTGATGTGGAAAATTAATATTGAATTGTTGTATTTTTGTGAAATAGTTTTCCTTTTACCCTCCCAAGGTCACACTGAAATTCCCTGCAAAACTCTAGACTTCCAGTTTCCCCCCTGTGGGGGTGGGGAACTATGAAACTGGGTGGGAAGCTCCTTTTTTTGTTAAGATAAAAGCCTTGGTGAATCCTGATCCATTTGAAAGATTAAGAGTGGACTGAGCAGCCCTGTTGAAGTCACTTAAGGTATAGTGGCCTAGCCAGGTGGCAGAATGTGCTGGCATCTTCCCAGTCTTAGCAAAGACACCAACTCTCCTGTGATGAAGTAATAAGAAAGGAGTTAAGGTCCCTAAATCCACCTCCTTTTTTGGACTATCTACCAGGACAGGTTCTAAGATCAAGCTGACATGCCAAACAGAAAAAGGACCAACTCCCTTTATAAGCAAGAGACAGGATTCACTTGCACTATTTTCAGTTGGGAGACAGGTATAAGAGTCATTCTTTGCTAGCAGATGCTTGTTTTAATGGAAACATTAAACATTTTTTAATGGAAACATTCTCTGTTATTCCCAGAGAAATGGCCACATATTCTTTATTGATCAAAAATTTAATACTATGGGTATTGAAGTAATTTCTTTTTCTACATTTATGGCTTTAGCATCCCTGTCATTGTAATAGTTCATTATTAAAGGGGGGTTCTTCCCCACCCCCATTCTCCTACCTTACTTCCTGACTTTGGATTTGATTTTAAGATTGGGATATATTACACTTGTAGAAGGACGATCTAGACTGGTCTTGTTGCTGCTTTCTTGGGGTCTTGAGTGTTATTCTAGGATTTCAACAACTGGATTGGAAAATGTGAACTTTCATGCTCCCAGACTGGTCTGATTCAGGATAAAGTCTGATTGCTGCCCCACTTGATCTGAGCTTTTCAAGTTCTTGATATAGGGTTGGCTCAGAGCAAAAGCAGACTGTAATTGAACGCAGATTCCATCAACTAGGTTGTTCTGCTGCTTCAGAGAGAAAACTGAAGCCTTCCATTTGGTATGAGGTTCCTGAACTGTTTATTCTTCTATAGGCTGGGCTAGATGCAGAGACTCAGTAATCCTACTCTGCTCCTTCCTAGCCTCCGAGCCCCACTGTTGCTGCTTGCTTCTGAATTTCCACCATTCTCTCTGGGATCACAGAGAAAGGACCTTAGAAATAATCAAATCTAGCACCTTCATTTTACATTGGAAGCAACTAGAGGCCCAAAGGAGTTGTGATGCCCAAGGTCACATAGGTAGTATGTAACAGAACCAGGATTTTAATTTATTCAGTCATTTTTCAGTTGTCTGATGCCTTGTGACTTCATTTGAGGTTTTCTTGGCAAAGATACTGGAGTGTTTTACCATTTTCTTCCCTAGAGGGAAATGGGAATAAATTATTTACCTAGGGTCACACAGCTAGTTAAATGTTTGAGACAGGATTTGAACTCAGAAAGATAAGTCTTCCTGACTTCTGGCCTAGCACTCTATCCACTGTGCCAACCTAAGTCTCATATTATCAAATTCACAAATGTCTCCAAGACTCCTAAATTGAAATTTCTAGCTCCTCAACTCTGGGAAGGGCTGTTGGAAACTCAGTCTTCCCCAGAATTGGTATCTAGTAAAGCTGAAACATAATCTGGGAGGAGAACCTACAAGAAAATAAAAGCATGGATGATGTGGTCAATAAAAAGCTAAAGGGTTAAATTTTTGGGCTGCAAAATGAAGCTGAAGAAAAGTAACAAAACTGTGCTGATTATGTCCACCCTAAATTTATGGCACATTGCCTTAACTGGGCCTTCACTATTGCAAAGCAATTATTTTCTACTTCCCTAATTAACCCCCTATTCCACTCACCATAGCAGTTTTCCAAAAACTTTCAGCTCTTTCCAAACTTCTCATGGCTCTTCATCTCTGTGCTCTCTCAGCTGAAGCTCTGGTCTCATGTTTCACTGGAAAAAAAAAACAAATGAGGCCACTCACCAAAAGCTCTTTTCTTCCTTCCTCCTCATTTCACATCACCCAGATGCCTTCTGCTACTATCTTCTCCACCCCATCTCAAATGAATTTGTAACTCTTCTTTTTACCAAGACGAATCACTTTATATACATAAATGATTCCATTTCATCCCTTCTTCTCTAGAAGGGGACAGAAGATTGTCTCCTCCATCATCTCTATCCTTTCAATCTCTCTTCATCTATTGACTACTTCTCTAATGCCTACAAACAAGTCATCCTAAAATAACTTACTTGATCCATCCATCCCTGCTATCATTTCACATCCTTTTTCTCTTTCTGTGGCTAAACTCCATGAGAAATCCATCTGTAATTAATGTATCCATATCCATTCCTCTCATTTTCTTTTTGGAACTCTACAGTTTGGAGTTTGACAATATCATTCAACCAAGACTACTCTCTCCATAGTTAACAGTAATTTCTTAATTGGCAAATCTACTGTACTATTTTCACTGCTCATTCTTCTTCATCTTTATGCAACTCTTACACTGTTGACCACCCTTTCTTCTTTGATATCTTTTTTCTCTGTTTTCCCCAAGATATTACTCCCTCCTAGTTCTTCTTCTACCTTTCCAACTGCTTCTTCTAAGTCTCTTTTGTTGTATTTTCTTCTAGGTCATGCCCATGCCTATTAAAGGTAATGTTCTCTCCTGAGCCTTTTTTCTATAA
Organism: Monodelphis domestica; assembly: GCF_027887165.1. Taxonomy (NCBI): domain Eukaryota; kingdom Metazoa; phylum Chordata; class Mammalia; order Didelphimorphia; family Didelphidae; genus Monodelphis; species Monodelphis domestica. The sequence continues at coordinate 280,590,542 of NC_077228.1, forward strand.
TATATAGTCCTTTATACTATTTCACTTTGTGATCTCTCAAGCTCCTACCACCTCTCTGTTAATGATTCTCAAATCTACTTATGCATCCCCAATTCCTATCTCCAATTGTCTATTGAACATCATAAACTGGATTTCCCATAAACATTGTAAACTCAACATGCCCCAGATTGACTTATCTTTAACTCCAAATGTTCCCTGTTTCTCAATTTTCTTATTACTGTTAGCTGCACTACCTGGTAAGCCAAACTTGGAACCTAGGCATCAGTTTAAACTTCTAACTCTCTCTCACCCTCTTTTCCCAGTATTCAATCTTTTGCTGATTATTTCCTGATAATTACCATCCTATCTCTCTCTCATATACTCCCTTCTCTACTCTGCCATAGCCATAACCTTGGTGTAGACCCCAAAACCTTACTCCTGAACAATTACAAAAGTGTACTGGTTTGTCTTCCCTGGCTCAAGAATTTCCCCGTTTCAGTCTATTCTCCACTCAGTTGATCAATGTTCCTTAAGTACAGATCTGACCATGTTCCTTGCCTTTCCCTTTCCCTACATACATATTCTATAAACTCTAGTGATTCCCTATCACTTCCAGGATCAAAAGTAAAATCCTCTGGCATTCAAAGTCTTTTACAATCTAACTTCTTCCTGCCTTTCTGATCTTCTTACATCTTATATTCCCTCTCTACATACTCTTCAATCCCATGGCACTGGCCTCCTTACTATTCCTCATAGACATCTGGCATAGGACATTTTTTTAGCTGTTCCCTTCTTTTTGAAAAGTGAATTCTTTCCTTCCTTATCTCTGCCTCCTGCCTTCCTTCAATTATCAGCTAAAATCACATCTTCTAGGAGAAGAATTTCCCAATCCTCATTCATTTTAGGGCCTTCCTTCTATTGATTATCTCCATTTCATCTTTTATGTAGGTTTTTTTCTTCACATAATTGTTTGAATGGAGCCTTCCCATTAGATTGTGAACTCCTTGAAGGCAGAGACTGTCTTTTGCCTTTGAATGTATCCCTAGAACTTACTACAGTGCTTGTCCCATCATCTCTATCCTTTCACTTCAATCTCTCTTCATGTATTAACTACTTCTCTATAGTAAATACTTAATAAATATTTACTGGCTGACTGCTTGTTGGATGCTGGGTAAGCCCCAAATAATTCTCTAGGCTTATGTTTGCAGGCTGGTTGCTGATGTGCATTGGTAGAGGGATTTTGCTCCCTGGGAATGCCTCTCATTTGAAATGGAAGTCCCCAGACACAAGTTGCTCACTACTTACAGCTTATCTTGACTGGCTCTGGAGTTTGACATTCAGACCAAATTTGGAAGAAGCAGGAGTAGCAAAATGCCTAGGGCTGCTCCATCTGGATCTTGCCTGGAGAGGAAGTAGGAGTCTTGTGCAGGTAAAATGAGCATTATCTGGCTTCATTAGCAACTAGGCAGGGTGTAATGAGGATAATCTGTTTGTTCCCATCTCCCTGCCAATTGATGGGCATTGGAAAGAAGAATCACTGGAGACAGAAATTAAACTAGGGCTTTCTGAACTGTTCCTGCATCTGCTCAGGGAGCAGGTGGGGCTGATAAAATTCCTGCTGGCCTTGTCATCTTGAGTGAGCAATTCTGGATACTAGATACTTTCATTCAATTTGAGAATGAAAAAATAATATCATATAGATGAAGACACAGTTGGCTTGCCCAGTCACAAAAGTAGTGAGCTATGGAGCCTGAATTAGATCCATGGGATCACAGAATTAGAACTAGGAGGGAACTTAAGAATCTACCTAGCCCAATTGCCACAATGTGACAGATGAAGAAACTGAGGCCCAGAGAAATTAGATTAGAAAGTAGAAAGTTACCTGGTACTCAAACATAAGGAATATGATCAGAGTTTCTTAGCTAGAAAAATATCAGGAGCAATTAGGTGACTCAGTGGAAAGAGAACCAGGTCCAGAGATGGGAGGTTCTGGATTCCAATATGGCCTCAGACACTTCCTAGCTGTGTGACCCTGGGCAAGTCACTTAACCCCAGTTGTCTAGCTCTTACTGCTCTTTTGCCCTGGAACCAATATTAGTATATTAGCAGAAGAGGAGGAGGAGGAGGAGATGATGATGAAAGGTCATCTAGCCCAATTTCTCCCGTTTTCATCTGAGGAAACTAAGGTCCATAGAAGTCGTCTCCATCTCATGGCTTCCTTAAAGTCTCAGCTAAAATCATACTTTGCACAAGAAACCATTACTTCCCTCCCTTCATGCTATTTCCTTCTCTCAGAGATTATCTCTAAATATCACATATTATATATACATGTATGTATATATATGTATATATCATATTTGCATGTATTTTTAGACAGGTATATTTTCCATTAGACTGTGAAATCCTTAGAACAGGGATTGTTTTGCCTTCCCTTGTCTCCACAGAGTACACATAGTAGGCGCTTAATACAATCTTGTTAACTTGCTTTGACATAAATGATCTACCCATACTCACAAGGTAGAAGAGTCCAAATTTAAACCCATTGAGATTCAAGAGACTTTAAAGGCTACCTGTTCCAACCTTCTCGGTTTAGAATTGAGAATGTGATGCCAAGAGAAAATAAATGACTTGTCCGGGGTCACACAGCTAGAGAGGATCAGAGATGGAATCTGGAACCTCACTCCAAATCCAGCATTTTGTTAATTATATCACAGTGCCTCTGGCTTCAAATACATCCTACTTTCTACTCTATCACATTGCCTCTCTAAGAAGAATTTCCAAGTCCAGAACATGGAATGGAGCCTTCTGAGCTCCCTTCTGATGGGTGGACAGGCTCTCAAACCATTCAGAGTAGAGGCTCAGGCCTTTGTCTTCCCATTCATTCTCAGTATTTGCTCTGGGGAAAGGCTTGGTCTGACTTGAATATTTACTTATTTAGTTGAAGCCTTTATTCACTTTCCTCAGTGGGCAAAGAACAGCTGCTCCCTGTTGCTGCTGTGAACTGTGGGAAGGAGAGAGCTCTCAAATCACCACGGTACCCTGACCATCCTGGCATCAGGTCTCACTCAAACCTGTATAGGGAAGATCCTTGTTGAGTAACATCTCACCTACCACTGTTGCACATTTTTGCAGCTGACTGGTCCCCATGACTGCAGTTATGGTAACAAGGCCTTTAAGTACTGAACATCCTTCTCCTGGGGAGAGCTGCCCACCAGCCCTCTTGCTGCTGCAAAGCTCATCCATCTGCTGCCTGTTTGCTGCTTGGCCAAGAAGCTCCAGCACCTGTAGTCAGGCTTCCCAAAGGCTTCTCTATCCTTTCTGATTCGTGGACCCACATGGGTATGGCAGGGATGTCTGGCAATAGGTACCACCCCAGAGCTATGCCAGCTACAGAAATGATGGAACCTCCCCAGGACACTGGTGCAGAGAGGCTTTGTAGCACAATTCACCAACAGCCTATACTCAGGCTGGTTCCCTTTGCACTCTCCACTAATAGCTTGGACCAGATGGTGAATTATCTCAACTGATTTACAGCAATTGGGGCTGAGCATGGGAGAGTGAGTGATGGGCATGGAGCAATGTTGTCTCATTTCTGTCTCAGAGAAGCTGAGGGCTATGCCAGGAGGGTGGGAAGGGGGAGGGGAAGCAGAAGATGTGGAGGGAGAAAAGCAAAATTGGAAGGAGGACAGGGAAGAGATGAGGAAGAAAGGAAAAAAAGAAATAGTGAGAGCAGGGAGGAATAATTGGAAACAGGAAGGGAGATGGAGAGGAAAAAGGAAGAAAAACAGGGAACAAGTGAAGTGGACAAGCAAAGAAATGATAAGGAGTGAGAAGGGAAAATAGAAGAGCAGAGAGACAAAGACAAAGAGAAGGAGGAGGGAGAGAGATAGAGACAAAAACATAGAGAACCAGAGAGTGTCAGAAAGAGACCTAGAGAAAGAAAAAAAAGATAAGTACAAAGATAGCTAGATAGACAGTCAGAGACAGACAGACAGACAGATAGATAGATATAGATAGATAGATGGAAGGAAGAAAAGAAGGAAGGAAAAACAGAAGAAAGAGATGAGAAGAGAGTAAAGGGATCATGTTTATCTGAAATTATTCCACAGGTTCTAGTCACACTAAAAATCACAATTCTCAACTAACCAACTCCTTTCTTTCCCAAGTTGAAGGATAAAAATGATTGCTTCTTCTAGGTATCACTCACTTTCCTCTGAATTACAAGCCAGGAAGCCTGAATAATAACACATGACTGGTGTCTCTAGAAGATTGTGTGTCTGGGTCTTCTTGTGAGAGTATTCATGGGATTTATAAAGCTCAGGGCTTTTCCTGGAACCCTGCCTTCTATGCCCACTTCTAACCCCCAAACCCTGGCTACTCTGAGTGGGCCACATTTATGTGCTTATGCATGTGCACACACACACACACACACAGGTCTTATTGGATTAAAAAAAAAAAAGTTCCCCTTCTAATGACTTCCTCAGTTCCCAGTAAGGAGTTCTATGGAGTGTGGAGTAGGGTGGGTGGTAATTCCAGGAACATAGTGAGGTTTTAACATCTCCCACTCCCCAACATCTCTCCCACATTCTCCAAGGATATCAGAACTGTCTTTCATAAGATAAAATCTTATATTGCTGAGAAGTCTTAAGATATAATGAAAAGAGTGCTGTTCTCTATCAGGAGGCCTGGATTTAATTCCTGTATAGCTGAATGACCTGAGGCAGATTGCCTCACCTCTGAGCATGACTTTCTGTACCTGTAAAATGGGACTAATTATACCTGGGCTAGATACCTCATAAGACAGTTGTGAGAAAAGGGATTTGTAAACTTTACAGATTTGACTTAGACTTGGAAGGAGAGTCATTGAGTATAACTCTCATTTTTACAGAGAAAGAAATTGAGACTTTGGGAAACTAAATTACTTTCCAGGATGTGGCAGAGCTAAGATTTATACCCAGCTCCTCTGACTCCAAATCCCATGCCCTTTTCATAATACCCTGATACGTTTTGAAGCAGCCTCTCTCGACTCAGGTATTCAAGCTTGGTGCCCACACTCGATGAAACTAAGACACAGAAAGCAGGGCAGTTAGGTAGCACGGTGGATAAAGTTCTGGTTGTGGAGTTGGGAGGACTTGGGTTCACATCTAGTCTCAAACATTTCCTAGCTATGTGAACTAGGCAAGACACTGAACCCCATTTGCCTAGCCCTTGCCCATTTGTCTTAGAGTTGTTACTAGGACAGAAAAGGCATAAAAATCTCTCTCTCTACCTATGTATCTCTATCGAAAGGATGCTCATAGCTCACATTCCAATAATTCTTCAACAGATTTGAAACCTGTCCGTTACCCTCAACCTGTTTTAACCTGTCTATCATGTAGTAAAGCTGAGATGAGGCCATTATAAAAGCTAAGGCTTCTTGGCGCTAAAGCAGAGGTGGCAAACATTCAGTGACAGAACTCAGGTGGCCCATAAAACTCCCTAGTTCAGACTCAAACAAATTAAAACATAATTGGGAAATATTTGGTTATATGAGCGTGAGGGAGAATGAAGTTACATCCAAAGAACTGTGCCCCTTACAATTAGGAGTGAGGAGAAAAGGAGGAGAGAATCGATGATTGGAGTATTTGCAAGACCACTGGGAAACCATAGCGCTGGACAGTTTTGTGTTGATTGCTTTGTAAAAACTGTTTTTCTTTGTGATAAGGGAAGGTTCTCTTCTGTGAGGGTACGTACGGTCAATGGTCTTAGGAAATATCTGGCATATAAAAAGCAAAAAATATCCATAAAATTTTAAAGGGACAGTGAGAAGAGCCAGATGAATTCTAGGTCCAGAATGGCAGGGCAAATGAGATTGATTCACTTCTAATTAATTGGGGAGGTCTCAGAGGAGACAGGGGGATTTTAGGAGAAATTTGAGTAATGGTAGAAGCTGAGTAAACTTTCTACAAGCTCCCAGAACATCCCATCCCTAAATGCTGCTTTCTAGTGTCAGCAGTTTGGAACTTCTGGTTGCCTATATTGAGTCTTGTCTTTCTGCACAAATCTAGGGCTACTCCTAGGGCATTGTTCCTGAATCTCACCTTATTCTTTCCACTTTCCAGTCTTGTCTCCTGGAAAACCCCTTCACCTCCCAAGGGGATGATAACACCTTCCACCCTGAGGAGGCTCAGCTCAGAGACAGATTAGGAGGTCAGAGGAGTAGCAGAAGGAAGATCCCCAAGGTAGAACCTCACTCAATAAGGGGCAAGGCCCTAAGTGGAGGGTGCTTGTTTTGGGGAATATGCATAATCCCTATTGCCCATTTGAAGACTGTCCCAACAGGTCAAACTAAAGGAGAGAAGATTCAGGTTACTGATGTTATTTCTCACCTAGAATGTTAGATGAGAGGATCATAAATTAAAGAACTTAAAGAGATGTTAGAGATTACCTTTTCCAGGGTGGTGGCAACTAAGTGGTACAGTGGATAGAGTGCTTCCTGGAGTCAGGAAGATCTGAATCCTAGCTGTGTGACCCTGGGCAAGTCATTTAACCCTGTTTGCTTTAGTTTTCTAATCCGTAAAATGAGCTGGAGACAAAGTCTCAAACCATTCCACTTTCTTTGCCAAGAAAACCCCAAATAGGATCAGGAAAAACCAATGGTTGGAAAACAATAGCAATCCCAATTACCTCAAATGAATTGTATATCTAGAATTAGAAGGAGACTTATTGTACTTATTATGATGAATGGCAGGTTTAGATGAAGAGGGGACCTCAGAAGCCATCTAGCCTAACCCCTTCAGTTAATAGATAAGGAAGCTGAGGTCTAGAGGTTAGATAAGTAATTTATTCACAAGAACACAAGTAATAAATAGGAGATCTGGGATTCAAACCTAATTTTTTGATGTCAAAGCCATTACTCTTTCCATGATATATTACCTCTAAGGCAGCTTTCCTGATGACTCCAAGGGCCCATTGTTTCTTGGGGGTTAAATTACTAACAAGTTCAAGACCTTCCAAAGTCCCTTGGCAGGAAGGAGACAGAAAGAAGTCAACTGTGGCTAGGGTAAGTGGTAAGTGGTCTTCTCCATCTCCTGAAAAACCAAGAGCAGACAGTCCTTGAAAATGTAAGTTGGTTTTGTGGTTGTGGGCCATAGGGATGAAGCTTCTCATTCCCGAGTAGCTGAGCCAGAATGAATGCTGCCAACCAGCCAAGGGGATTAGTGAGAGAAAGCTCTCAGGAAGCAGCCAGGGCTGGTCATTAGTATCAGGGAAATGGGAAATGTCATTCAGTCTCAGGGCAGGGGTGAGGGTGGGGAGGATGCCGACCAATGTCTTCCAATGCCAGCTGCAGTTTGGACAGACCAGCCATGGCAAAATTCAGTAGGAGGACAGAAGCTTCATCAAACATAATCATAATATTAATAATAGAGTTGAAAGTGACTTTAGAGGGCATCTAGCCCAACTTCCTCATTTTTACAGATAGAGAAGCTGAAGTCCCAAAACTTGTAGTGACTTGTAGCTAGATGCTTAAGTGGATAGAGTACTGACTGGATCTGGAGCCTATGTGCCTCAGGCAATTAATAGGTAACTCAACTGTTGATTGCCTCAGTTTCTCCATTTGTAAATTGGGGATAATAATAGCACCTATATGTCAAGGCAAAGGAGACCTTGAAAACTTTAAAGCATGATTATAAATATTATACATTTATACTGTTATTATATATATTTTATTGTTATTTATTATATATTTATTGGCCAAGGCCCAAGTAGAATAAGTGGCAGTGGCAGGATCAAACCCAAATAAAGTACTATTTTCACTGTGCCTCCCTTTCCATCCTTCATGTTCATGAAGAAATGAGTAATTTCTTAGTCTTAATGCTAGACGTTTGATGCAAATAAGTGCAAATGAAGGCTCCACAAAGACCCACTTTAATGAAAGGATTACTCAGTCCTATAAGTAATATAGTGAACATTGCTACATGTAAAGGGCATTTACTACCTATAAGTAGCTAGTTGGAACAGTGGATAGAGTGCCTGGGCCTGGAGTCAGAAAACTCATCTTCCTAAGTTCAAACCTGTCCTCAGATACTGAACAGATATGTAACCTTGGGTAAGTCATTCAATCATTTCTGCCTCAGTTTCCTCATCTGTAAAATGATCTGGAGAAGGAAAGGGCAGAGGATTTCAGAAGTTAAAAAGGGAGCCAAGCCAAAGGTGCCAAGAAGTTGCCTCTCTTAAGGCTGTGGGCCTTAGACACAGATGAAAAGCAGAGGATCGGGAGACTTCTGGAAACAAAGATATTTCAGAAGGACAAGCTTCATTGGGGGGGTGGGAAGAGTGGTGATATGAATGACTAGGTATTCAGAGGCAGTCAAGTAACATAAGCATGCTTCCAGTCCAAGGCAAAGGGGTCATGTGATAGAGGCTGGCACTAGAGAAAAAGTGCCAGACTGAAGAGTATATGAAATTGATCACCTTGACAGGGGAGGGGCCCCAGGAGTGAATTTCCAGAGGAGAGAAGACTCTGGTGAGGAGAGCAGTGAGGGTTTCTCCATCTTGAGACATAGAAGAGAGAAGGTGGATAAAGACTTTCTCCTGAGGGTTACTCACTTTTCCTGCTGGTGACTGGAAATCTTTCTCCATCAACACTTCTGAATTGAAGGAACTTTCTGAAGAGAAACCTGAGCAGACTTTACCTCAGCTCCTGTTGCCCAGGGGTGCATCAATCTGACTTTCTCTTGGGGAGCTCAGGCTGTCAAGGCCTGAGTTCCCCCAAACTTGAGGAGGGAGGAAAAGGGTTTAGATGGAGACAGGGACCCCCTTTTCCCACTTTTCTTTTCCCATTCTTCCCTGCCCATTATTTCCTTTTGTAGTACCTGATTGGGTTAACATTAAAAAGTTATCTGTTCCCCAAGCTGAGTGTGAGTGAACGAATCAAGGGGAGACCTTTTGGGTCTTGAGTAGTGGGGGGGGGACAAGAGGGACAAGAGCGAATTGAGGAGAGGAGCTTTGGCTAAGGAGGGAAGGCAGAAGGGGGGAAAATCTTCAAACCCCCTCTCCTCTCTCTGAGCCAACTGCTGTCACTTTGAGTAGGGAGTTCTTCTCTCTCCCTTACCAAAGACATCCAAGCCTCTGCTCGTCGGAGTATATCCCTTCCATTCTTTTATTTTTTTTAAACAGTTGGCACCCCAGATGGGAGTCAAGCCATGAGTCACAGAAGCATGATATCTGGCAGTTTGGTGCCAAGTCTGGAGCTATGAATTGAGGAGTAGAGAGATTGGGGATACACCACAAGTCTTAATGTCAAAGTAGCCAATGAGACAATGATGGTGCCTTCCCTGAGGGCCTCCAATTCCACTCACTTTCCTGCAATTGCCAATGCTACTGCAAGTTGTGTTTGAGAAAGGGATTGAGACTGAGGGGGAGAAGGAAGATATGGCTGATCAGGCTTGGGTATGTCTCTTTGGCTCATTGCATCCTTTGTGATTAACTTGCCCTATGTACAAAGTAGAAACTTGTTGCTTACAGGAAGACAGAAACTGCATAGTGGAGAACTACAGGTGAAACACATTAAGATGTTCCCCAGGGTGGGGGAAAAAAAAAGATTGTTATTAGAGAGAAATCCTCAAGATGGAGCCCAGTCAATTTTTTTAAACCCTTACCTTCCATCTTGGAATCAATACTGGCTATTGGTTCCAAGATGAAAAATTCTAAGGGCTAGGCAATAGGAGTTAAGTGACTTGCCCAGGGTCACACAGCTAGGAAGTGTCTGAGGTCAGATTTGAACCTAGAATCTCCCATCTTTATGCCTAGCTCTCAATCCACTGAGCCATGTAGTTGCTCCCCAAAACATACTTTCACATTGGTCATTAAACTCTCATTACCTTGGACAGTGCTGAGATGATCTGCTTTCATTTTTATGCTTTCAGTCTTTTGAGAAGAACAGACTTCCAAAAAATGGTGATGGGAGACATATATCTGAAGTAGCCACCAGCTTAAGTGGGGAAGAGGCTGAGCCAAAAATGTGCATTCCAATATCTGTTAAAAATTGTAGCAGTAAAAGGTGTCTGAAAACTAGATGTAGAGATGGGAGGTCTTGGTTCAAATCTGGCCTCAGACATTCCCAAGCTTTGTGACCTTGGGCAAGTCACTTAACTCCCATTGCCTTGTTCTTACTGCTCTTCTTTCTGTCTTGAAACTGATATTAAGAGGGAAGGTTTTGATTCTAGATGGAAGGTAAGGATTTTAATAAATGGTAGCAATGAACAACAGTCAGGGAATGTCTTTGGATATAAACAAAAGGAACACAGATCCCAAAGAAGAAAAAAGGTGGTGACATATCCAGGATTCTAGACTCATCTCACTCCATGGATAATGCTGGGACTTCTGGTGTTGGGAGTTTGTTTTTGCAAGGTTGGAAGCTACTCCTCTGAGGGGAAAATGGAACTATTCCCTTGCTAACTCAGCTTAGTTATGAGTCTCTTATTTACTTGCCTTGTAACCAGTATAATCTATATTCAGATGATTATTGGGAGCTTGTTATTTGCAGGAGGGGACTCATGAATATCCTAATGAGGGAACTAGATATAAGCCAAATTCAAATCTTCCCTGGGAGTGCATATCCTTGGATAGTAGCAGACATGAGCCTTATAGATTATTTTCAAGAGGGGACTCTTTGCAGATGAACCAGGTCTATCTGTCAGAGGAATCTAAGCATCTAGAACTTCCCCGTGGTACAAAGCCATATATGCAAAATGGGTGCTGCCAAAGCATCTGGGAATAGTACATTCTCTAACAAAATTCAACAGGGCCCTCTGAAATCTTGTTCACATTGTAAATTCCTTAGTCAAGCCTTTCTTCATAGGTGGTATAAAAGTAAAATTATTCTAACTTTTGTTCAGTGACTACAGATTCCATATTCAAGGAAATGAATTCATCAGGTTTTGCATTAGCTTTTTAAAATGCATAAGCCAGGGGTAGCTATGTGGCTCATTGGATTGAGAGATAGGCCTGGAGACCAGAGGTCCTGGGTTCAAATCTGGCCTCAAACACTGTCTAGCTGTGTGACCCTGGGCAAGTCACTTAACCCCCATTGCCTAGCAATTACAGTTCTTCCACCTTGGAACCAATACACAGTATTAATTCTTTTTTTTTTCACAGTATTAATTCTAAGATGGGAGGTAAGGATTTAAAAAAATGTACAAACCAACTAAATAAAAGTTTATAATCACAGAAGTTACAAAGTATTGGAGAGAACAATTAATCTATTGTTGCTTTAGCTAGTTCCTTCAAGGACACTATTTATTGGGATGTGACATTGTAAAAATTCCTAGTTTAGGAATTGTAGAGCCTTTGGCTATAGCTGTAGCCCTACCATTATTAATCAATTAATCAATCCAAAAGTATTTATTGGGTTCCCACTATATGTCAGCTCCTATGCCAGGCACTGAGGATACAAGTTCAAATAATTAAATAACCCTTATTTACAAGGAACTTATTTAAAGGAGAGACAACAAATGCATGAGGAAATACATGTAGAACACATCTAAAGTTAATAAATATAATTTAACAAATGCAAATATATACAAAGTATTTGAATGCAAGGTAGATTGGGAGGGGGGCACTAGCATTAGAGGAGATCAAGAAAACTTTCATTTAGAAGATAGAGCCCGAGTTACCTCTTAAGGGAACAAAGAGAACTTTTGAAATAGAGGTAAGGAGAAAGATCTTTCCAGGCATGGGGAAGGCCAATTCTAAGGCACAGGTAGAAGGAAAGGGAAGGAAACAAAGATTTATTATGTGATAGCTATGTGCCAAGAAAGTGCTAAGGATTTTACAAATAATATCACTCAATCTTCACAACAGCTCAGTGAAATAGGTGCTATTATATTCATTTTACATTGAAGAAATTAAGGCATACAGTGTAGGGTCACACAAAGAGTAGCTCTCAAACCCTGGATTTGAATTCAGGTCTGTCTGACTCCAGGGCCAGAACTCTATCAAATGCATCAACTACTTCCTTCCTTCCTTCCTTCCTTCCTTCCTTCCTTCCTTCCTTCCTTCCTTCCTTCCTTCCTTCCTTCCTTCCTTCCTTCCTTCCTTCCTTCCTTCCTTCCTTCCTTCCTTCCTTCCTTCCTTTCCTTCCTTCCTTTCCTTCCTTCCTTCCTTCCTTCCTTCCTTCCTTCCTTCCTTCCTTTCCTTCCTTCCTTTCCTTCCTTCCTTCCTTCCTTCCTTCCTTCCTTCCTTCCTTCCTTCCTTCCTTCCTTCCTTCCTTCCTTCCTTCCTTCCTTCCTTCCTTCCTTCCTTCCTTCCTTTCGTTCTTTCTTTCTATAAGAAACAAAGGGGCTCCATTTTAGCTGAATTGCAAAGTGCAGAAGGAGGAATAATGTTCGATTAATTTGAAAAGAAAGGTTGAGACCAGGTCTTATAGGACTTTAAAACCTAAATAGACTTTCCTAAATAGAGTTTCCTCTAGAGACAATAGGAAGCCACTGAGGTTGGTTGAATAGGAGAATTATTGGTCAAAGTTGCTTAAAGAAAATTGCTCTGGCAGCAGTATGTAGTAAAGACTGCATAGGGGAGAAAGTTGAGGCAGGGAGGTCAATCATGAGGCTGCTCTAATAATATGGATCAGAAGTGTTGAAGACCTGAACTAAGGTGATAAACATGTGAGTAAAGAGAAGAGATTAGATGAAAGAAATATTTTGAGGGCAGAAATGGCAAGATTTGGTTACATAAGGAAGGAGATTAAAGGGTCCAGGATAATACCAAGATTACCAATCTGAAACATTAGATTAGTGATGCCTAGAGAAGTTTGGAAGAGGAAACAGTATAAAGGGGACAGAGTTCAGTTTTAGACACTGAATTTAAAATATCTCTAGGAAAGAGAGAGGGGGGGAGGAAGGAAGGAAAGGAAGGAAAGGAAGGAAGGAAGGAAGGAAGGAAGGAAGGAAGGAAGGAAGGAAGGAAGGAAGGAAGGAAGGAAGGAAGGAAGGAAGGAAGGAAGGAAAGGAAGGAAGGAAGGAAGGAAGGAAGGAAGGAAGGAAAGGAAGGAAGGAAGGAAGGAAGGAAGGAAGGAAGGAAGGAAAGGAAGGAAGGAAGGAAGGAAGGAAGGAAGGAAGGAACAAAGACACAAAGAAATAAGAAACGAAGGAAGAAAGAAGACTGGGAGGGAAGGAAGGAAGGAAGAAAAGAAGTAAGGAAGAGAAAAGAAAATAAAAGAAAGGAGAGGAAGAAAAAGAGGGGGAAAAAGATTGGACTAAATGGCTTTGAGGTTCCTTTCAGTGTTTTATATCCTATTTTCTAAAGTTCTATGGAACTATCTGGAGGAAAAAATGTCACTCAGACTTGTTGAAGAAACTATTTGTTTTCATCAAGAGTCTTTCAGAAAATAATTCACAAATGGCCTATAAGTGCTTGATCTGGGCAAAGTTATTTCTGGAAGAACCTTCCTTACCTGGGTTTATCACGGACTTGACTTGAGTTTTGAAGGAAATACAGTTTTCCAAGAGGGGTGAGTGAGGGGCAAGAGCATTCCAGGACTGGGAAATAGCCAGCAGAGAAGGAATGAATACAAAAGTTGGAGGTTCATTAGTAAAGGGCCTGCAAGAAAGTCACATAAAGTGTGTGAATACTAAGACTTGAAAGGTAAGTTGGGGCCAGATTTTGAATAATTTTCAATATCAAACCAAGGAATTTATATGTATTTTAGATCAATTAATTAATTAGTAAATCAGTAAGTATTCTTTAAGCATTCTTCATATTTAATAACTATAAGAGGAAAGGTAAATTGTTGCCATCAAAGGATCTTATGTACTACTGGGGGAGACAACACATAAATAAATAGGTACATGTAAGATGCATAGAAATTAAAAAGAAGATAACCTTATAAGGGAAGACATTTGTAGCTAAGGTGGTATAGTGGATAGAGTTCCAAGGCTGTAGTCAGAAAGACCTAAGTTAAAATCCATCCTCAGATACTTACTAGCTGTGTGACCCTAGGCAAGTCACCTAACCCTGTTTGCCTCATTTTTCTCATCTGTAAAATGAGCTGCAGAAGGAAATGGCAAACCACTCTAATACTTTTGCCAAGAAAACACCAAATGGGGTCATAAAGATTTGGACATGACCAAAATGCTTAAATTACTACAATGAGGCCTTCTGTAGATGGTAGTGTTTGATCTGAGTCTTAAAAGAGATAGGTAAACTAAAAAGCATAGGTGGGGAAGGAGATCATCCAGGACTGGAGAGGCAAGATCCTGGGTTCAAATTTAACTTCAGATACTTCCTAGCTATTTGAGCCATAAGTCCCATAACCCCCTCATCCCATTGCTTAGCCCTTACCACTATTCTGTCTTGGAACCAATATGTAATATTGATTCTAAAATGTAAAGTAAGGATTTTTTTTAAAAAGAAAGCTATTAGGGGGCAGCTGGGTAGCTCAGTGGATTGAGAGCCAGGTCTAGAGACGGGAAGTCCTAGGTTCAAATCTGGCCTCAGACACTTCCCAGCTGTGTGACCCTGGGCAAGTCACTTGACCCCCATTGCCTAGCCCTTACCACTCTTCTGCCTTGGAGCCAATACACAGTATTGACTCCAAGACGGAAGGTAAGGGTTTAAAAAAAAAAAAGAAAGAAAGAAAGCTATTATAGTAGTCCAAGTAAAAGATGATGAGGAACACAACTTAGATAGTGGTTGTGAATGGCCAAAAGGATTGGATACTAGTGAAAGTAGAAACGACAATGTTTTGGTAACTGATTCGATTATGTAGAGTGAATGCTAAAGATGAATTGAAGAATGCACTGAGGTCATGTACCTAGGAAACTGGGAGGATTCTGATGCCCTTCACAGTAATAGAGAAGTTAAGATAAGGGGAGGATTTTGGGGAAATATAGCGAGTTCTGTTTTAGACATTTTGAGTAGGAGATATCTACAAGACACTCAGTCTGAAATTTCCAATAGATAGAGATTTGTGGCTGGAGTTCAGAAGAGAGATTAGAGTAGATATATAGATCTGAGAATCCATCAGTAAAGGAAAAAGTGAGCCCATGAGAATGGATGGTATCACCAAGGGAGAAAAGATAGAAAAAAGAGTGGGCCAACATAGAGCTTAGGAGGACACCAGCAGTTAGGGTATATGACAAATATGAATGACTGAGAAAGAACAAAAAGCCAAGTAGGAAAAGAACCAAGAAAAACCATGCCACAAAAATTCAGGTAAGAAAGAGTATCCAGTAGGAGAAGGCAATCAACAGGCTCAGAGGCTTTCAGAGAAGTCAAAAAGGCTAAGAATAGAGAACAGGACACTAACTTTGGCAGCTAAGATATCACTGGTAACTTTGCAGTGGAAAGATTCAGGTGGGAGAGAGAAAGGTAGAATAATTTTTTTTTTATTTTTAAATTTATTTGTTTGTTTGTTACATTAAAATTCCTAGGTATCTTCCTCTCTCCCCTCTCTTCCTCCACAAAAGTTATCATTTGCTGTTGTTCATTCATATTTAACTTTTCATGACCCCATGGACCATAGCACACTAAGTCTTTTATACTTCATTATTTCTTTAAGCGTATTCAAGTTCATGTTTATAGTTTCCATGATACTATCTATCCATCTCACCCTCTGTCATCTCTCTCCTTCTGCCTTCAGTCTTTCCCAACATCTGGTTCTTTTCCAATGAGTTGTCTTTGCATTATGTGGCCAAAGTATTTAAGCTTCAACTTCAGTATTTGACCTTTCGGTGAAGAGTCTTCAAGTATTGATTGATCTCCTTCCTATCCAGGAGACTCTCAAAAGTCTTTTCCAGCACCACAACTTGAAAGCATCTCTTCTGCAACGCTTAGCTTTCCTTATAGTCAACTCTCTCAGTCATACATTGCTACTTTCTAATTTTTCTAAACTATAGCATTATCGATTATATGAATTACTTAGAAGTAATGGTGAGCCATTGAAGTTTATTGAGTATGGAGGTGACAAGACCAGACCTGTAGTTTGTGAATTTTAAAACTATTTCACCCTAATCAGACCATTCTTTAGAAGATCTGATTTAGCTATTTCCTGATCAATAACAATGGAGATACTGGGAATAATAGAATCAGGTCTTGGAAACTCTACATTCTCCACCCTTCTTAGTTTAACAAGATTAGGAAGGTCTGCATCAAACTCAAGGTTTACTTATCTGAGAAAATAGCCTTCAACAGAATGTACAAAAAAAGGACAGACCTCTGGGCTGTCCTAAGTCAGGCTAAGTTTACATCATTGGTACAGATGAGATGCAGGAAAGTGATGTAAAACTGTCTATATAAAGCACATCACTTCCTCTCTCCTCCTCTTTTCCCAGAGAGATGACTCTGGCTGGCAGCATGCTAAGCGTTCTGACATCTTGGAGTGTTGGGTGGTGAGTTTTGCCCTGGAGCTGATTTCAGGTTTGGGCATCTTAGCTGAGGCCCTTTGGAGGTCAGGCTGATTCCTTCCTCCTTCATACTCCAAACCCTTACTCCCTTATCTCCTGATCTCCCTGCCCGGTACTAATTAGGTGGGGGGAGAGAGAGAGGAAAAAAAAAAAACTATTCTTATTTCCTTATTCTTCTTCCTTCTCCTTAATCTTCTCCACTATCAATTAAATCACCATAAAAAATTCCAGCTGACTTGGGTATTTTATTATTTGGGATTTCCCTTGGTGACCACTTAAATTTAGATTTTTCAGTCTCAACCATAATTTTAACCTTTACAACTTTAGGGAAATCACTTTGGCAGTTCTATGGACAATGGTTTGGAGTGAAAAGAGTTGAGTCAAGGAAGCCAATTAGAAGACACTCATCTTTCCCTGATTATCACCAGGGATACAACACTCCTAGAATAAAGTGAGGGGAGGTTTCTTTAAAAATTTGGACTGGCAAAGAATGGCACTTAGAAGTTTTCTGTTTTTTCTCTATTCAAAAATTACTTTATTTCTCTTTCTTTACTTCCAGAATAATTGACCAACTTTTGTAGCCACATCTACTATCACTTCCACATCTTCATTTTGGGTTTCTTCACATTCATCATATTCTTTGCATACATATCAGCATAGAATTATTATGTTTGTAGCCCAAATACATTTTTAAAATTTTTTGGTCCATACCAGATAGACATTTGTAAATTCCATATGACGTAAAGGATGAGTATCCTGGCTTTTATTGAAGAAATCTCCTGAACTCTACTAAAAAAAATTCTCAGCTCTCATGCTATCATGGGCACGACTCCATCTTGCGGGCATGCCTGAAAACTACACATTCTCCTGTGTCATGGTGTTCTGGAACAATCAGTTCAGATCTTCAGGAGAGGGTTATGTAGTGGGACTACAGTATCTATAATAAGGTTTTATAAAATGTTGGAGTTGAGAGTGTTAGAGTTGCTCTGAATTTTGACAAGTCCCTACTATATGCTAGGTGTTGAACTAGATATGGGAGATATAAAGAGAAAAATAAGATTCCCCGCAAAGGAGGGGCTTATATTCAACAATTCAACACTTTCATGTGTATATTCTGATTCAAGCACAGGGAAGTTCAGCACACTCAAGCCTGTAATCATGGTAGGCTTTGACACTGGGCACCAACATTTATAGGGTGTTGATAGAACTTACACAGCTTTAGCAGAGTAGAGACAACTGAACTTAACACCTAGTTAGCAAGAATAATTAGTTAAAAATAAGAAGGTACCAGATGGCACACTTCCTCCCCCTATCCTTTCCACACTCCCCATTCCTGCCCCTCCTTCTACAGTCCCAATGGTCTCCTGAAAAGCAGCAACTTCATGGTGGTTATCTTCCTCCTACAGGATGATGTTCCAGGGTTTCTGGCCTCATGGGGTCTTCTGTGCTAAAGTTTCTGTCTCTCCCCACAACCCCCAATCCGCACAACAGAAACTGTTTATAAAAGTTGATTTCAGAACATTTTTTCTGCTGTCTGCTCTAGTACATTGTATGAAGTCTTCTGAATTTCTAGTAAAGATTTGAGCAGATTCTCCACACTCCACCCCCAAAAAAGCTGCACTCTGTTACAGTCACTCACCTACACCCTCAAGAAGTGATGATATTGATTAATTTTTTTGCTTCATCTCTGATTCTCTGATAATTATTAAGATGATGTCAGTTATGGGAATCGAGATTCCCAAGGAGAGGATGACACTGAGTGTGATATAAATGATGTCAATGCTGACCATGGCATCTTGGGATTTAGACTTGGGAGGAACTTTAGGGTCTTAAAGAGAACGTTAAAGGGACTAAAATCCTTTAAATCCTGGAGGGATTCTAGAAGCATTCTTGTTCAAACTACTCTTATTTTACAGGCATGGATATTTAGGAACTGAATAACAAAGTAGCAATATTAATCAATCAACATTAATTAGACACATATTACCTCATTTGATCCTGACAAAGAACTCCTGTGAGACAGGTCTTCCAAGAATGATGGTTTCCATCCATCCAAACTGAAGTTTAGAAAAGTGAAGAAACTTACCCATAGTTCCGCATCTATATATCCAATTAGAGTCAAAATCCATAACCTATGGTTCTCTGGAATTTAAATCTAGCAATTAATTCCACAATGCCATCCTGGTGAAGGTAAAGCAAATGCTACTGATTACAATGATAGGGATAGAGAAAAGAAAGAAAATGGTGCTAATGAGGTCAATGACTTTTCAAAAAGCATCAGGAAGATTCTTGAAGACATTGATGAATACTTCCATTTCTTTAAGGTAAAATAATGTTTGCTCCTTGAGAGAAGAGGTCATTTACTTTTGTCTCCATATTCCTAACACCTAGGGAAAAAGGAAGGAAGCAAGCATTTATGAGATACCTAAAATTATACAATTGATCCTCACAACAATCCTGGGAGATAGTGTCCATTTACAGTTGAGAAAACAGAGGCATAGACGTTAAGTGACTTGCTCAGTTAGTGAATGTCTGAGGCTAGATTTGAACTAAAGTCTTTCTGATTTCAGAACCAGGACTCCATCTACTCCACTATCTGGCTGCCAGTAACAGACACATAGTAAGTGCTCCATAAATGGTTGATGGTTGATTGATATAATATTTGAAGCAGAAGAAAATTTCCTATGCTATGAAAAGAAAGCAACAGCACCCAAATTTAGCATCCTTCATTTCTCCATGTTCCAGCAGTCTTAATTAAGCACTGGTGAACATCAGCTCATTAAGTAGAAAACAGTTGTTCTTTTTCTAAGTGGCCTCAGGACTCCTCAATACTTTTATTGCTCAAACAACATTGTTAGACATTTTATAGTGTTTTTACTTTGTGATACCTCCCAGGGCTGGAGGATCCACTAAGCCCAGAGACACAGGATACACGTGTACAGGCACCCAGCTGATTTCCAACATAGGGCTCCATCCTTTCAACACTAGGATTCAATGATTATTAATGCAGTGGACTCCGTGCTCTTCTACTAAATAGGATACCTTTATTGCGTCATGGGAGAATCATCAAATCACAGAATCCTAGTTCTAGAAGAGAAAGGGACCACTCAGACACCAAGTATTGATTGAGTATTGACTCTGTGCTGGGCCCTTCCTGGATCACTGCCTTGTTGGGGAGAATGGGTTACCATAGCTCAGTGAAACTATCAACTGTGTTACCCAACAGAGAAAGGTCATAGAGGAGAATTCTGACGAAAGGTGATCCAAAAAGCCAAGAAAATGCCAATGACAGTATTAAAACACTAAAAGATATAATCTGAAAGACCTGAATTAAAAACTGTTTCAGGCATTTAATATATATGACACCATGATCAAGTCATTTAAACATTTCCTGCCTCAGTTTTCTTCCCTGTAAAATGGAGATAATAAAAGTGCCTCCTCCTAGAGTTTCTGTGAGGATTAAATGAGATAACATATGTAGAGTACTACTTTGCAAACCTTAAAGCAATATACAAATGCTAGTTATGATTATTATTTTATTCTTAGATATTAGGGACCGTGCTGTTGCCATCATACTGTGATATGCACAGTTGGATAAAGAAGGGTCAGTGAGAGCATCTTCCAGGACTTAGAGTGACCTTACTAATTCCTCCCTCCTCTCTAAAGCAGGGTGGGGGCAGGTATCCATCCTGGGCAATGACTAGGTGAGGTCCATTGCTCTCACCATAGGTTTCTTGGTTTCTAGAGTAGTGTTTATGGTTCTAGAATTCTAAGGAGGAGGCTTGTACATGGAAACAAATCATTTTTTTGGAACCAGAAAAATGGATTGCAGAGTCAAAGGGCCAGAAGTAAGAAAAAGCATCGCAAACAGTCATAGAAGCACAGTTATAGTTCGGAATCAATTAAAGTCTAAAGGGACACCTGAGAGTTTTAGCCTAGGGTCAGGGTATAGGATGCCAGTACTGTTGTAAACAACAGGGTATCAAGGTACAAAAAATATTCCTACACTGAAAATATGACCAGATAGTCATAAGTGTACAACAGCTAGAAAGGCTGGCCCTGCTGCAGAGATCCCCACCTACCTTCTTGATTCACAGGCTTCTCCCAGAATGCATCAATCTAGGATGAAGAATATGGGCCCTATCCCTAAGGTTAGGGACAGCTAAGGGGTGCAGTGGAGTGAATGCTTGGCCTAGAATCCGGAAGTCCTGATTTCAAATCCAGCCTCAGACACTTAGTAGCTATGTGACTCTGGGCAAGGTACAATCCTGTCCATCTCAGTTTCTTTATCTATAAAATGAGCTGGAGAAGGAAATGGCAAACCATTTCAGTATCTTTGCCAAGAACATCTCAAATGTGTCACAAAGAGAACTGGACATGACTAAGATGTCTAAACAATAATGTCCTTAAGATTATGTCCCTCAAAAGACTCAGCCCAGATAGAGTAAAATTAGTATTGCAAACTTATGATTAATTATACTGGGCTGTTGCTGTTGGGAAGAAACTTTTCTTGTATGAGGTCAAAGAGATTACCTAAGCCAATTGAGGGTGAACAGGACCTGCTCTTTATCTTTAGGGGCAATTGGTACTCTTCAGCATGGGGCATTTTGAGAGGTGGAGGTGGCAGTGAGAGAGAAGCCTGACCAGAAGAATCTCTCTCACCCAAGTGCCAGGCTCCAGGAGACCGCTCTATCCAGGTTTCCCAGACCCCCAGGCTTCTTCCTAACAGAACACCCTATCATAGCTCCACCCATCAAGACCCACCTTTAGAGACCAAAGCTTGGAAGAGCTAAGACCCATCTTTGGAACTCCTGCCCTGGGGCTGTGCTTCTCAGAGTAATGAGAGCCTGCTATCTAGCCAGCTCCAGATTCCCAATCATGTTTCACAGCAGTCATCTTCCTGCTTTGTCACAGGGCTCAAATCAGTGCTTCTATAAGAGTAGGTTAGTCCATTGTACTATGGTAGCTCTGTCTTTGTAATTTCCTAGACCAAAATAGCCTATTAAGTTGTAAACAGCCTAGAGGGCAAGGGAATGTTTCTCATTTATAGTTGTATCTCAGACAACATGGAATAATAGAGAAGAAATATTGACTTTTTAGTCAGAGAATAGGAATCCAAATCCTAACTAACTTGGGCAAATCACTAGACCTTCTGGGACTCAGTTTCCTCATTTGTAAAATGAAAGGAGTTGAATTAGATGACTTTGGATCTGCATCTCTTATTTTAGAAGAAGTTTTGAAATTAGAAAGATCTGGGTTCTCATCCAACCTTTGACACAGATTTGTTGTGTGATCCTGGGCAATTCATATGACCTCTTAGTATTCTAACAAATACTATAAAATTGCAAATTACAGAAGAGGGTGCTTACCTACATTGGTGAAGGAAGTTTCCTCACTTAGGAATTCTATATACAAAAGAAATAAAAGGCCTAGTCTTTATCCATTGTGATAATAATGATATAATGTTAATTATCATGATAATAATTAAAATCAGATAATTCAGAACAAAGTCATTGCCACAAGAAACTACAGAAGGGTAATCCTTAAGAATCAGAAGCTAGGGGGTAGCTAGGTGGCTCAGTGGATTGAGAGTCAAGCCTAGAGATGGGAGGTCCTAGGTTCAAATCTGACCTCAGCCACTTCCCAGCTGTGTGACCCTGGGCAAGTCACTTAACCCCTATTGCCTAGCCCTTACCACTCTTCTGCCTTGGAGCCAATACACAGTATTGACTCCAAAATGTAAGGTAAAGGTTTAAAAAATATAAATGCACTGGTCTCAGAATCAGGAAGACTTATCTTCCTGAGTTCAACCCTGGCCTCAAATCCTTATTAGCTGTGTGAGCCTGGGCAAATTATTTAACTCTAACTCAGTTTTCTCACCTATAAAATGAGCTGGAGAAGGAAATGGCAAACTGCTCCAGTATCTTTGCCAAGAAAACCTCAAAGGGCATCATGGAGAATTGGACATTGCTGAACAACAACAGCATATCCTTAAGAAGTCCAAATTTAGTGCTCAGTGGACAGTATTCAATGAAATGATAAAGGCTCAATAGCATATTACTACAGGATGAAAACAATTAGCACCTTCCACTTATCTAACAAAACAGGACCTGATAGCCATAATTATACATTGAAAACTCACTATCTTTCAAGAACTGAGAAATGACAAATCCCCATCCCACAAATATAATTTTTTTTTTGGAATCATCAAAATCCAACCAGCCTTTATTCTCTTCCTGGCTCTGCTCCTGACTTTCCTGTCTTCTAAACCATTTCCCTACGCAAGATATTTTTGTCTCTTCTTCCCCTCTTTCAGCTAACTTTCGTGTGTTTGTTTTCTCTATTAAAACTTAAGCCCCTAACATGATAGCAAAGGAAAATAATAAATATTGGAGGGGATGCGGTAAAATTGGGACTTTAATGCATTGCTAGTGGAGTTGTGAACTGATCCAACCATTCTGGAGGGCAATTTGGAACTATGCCCAAAGGGCACTAAAAGACTGACTGCCCTTTGATCCAGCCATAGCACTGTTGGGTTTGTACCCCAAAGAGATAATAAGGAAAAATACATATATAAGAATATTCATAGCTATGCTCTTCATTGTTGCCAAAAATTGGAAAATGAGGGGATGCCCTCCAATTGGGGAATGGCTGAAGAAATTGTGGTATCTGGTGGTGATGGAATACTATTGAGCTAAAAGGAATAATGAACTGGAGGAATTCCATGTGAACTGGAACAACTTCCAGGAATTGATGCAGAATGAAAGGAGCAGAACCAGGAGAACATTGTACACAGAGACTGATACAATGTGGTACAATTGAATGTAATGGACTCCTCTACTAGTAACAATGCAATGATACAGGACAATTCAGAGGAACTTATGAGAAAGAACACTATCCACATTCAGAGGAAGAACTGTGGGAGCAGAAACACAGAAGAAAAACAACTGTTTGATCATAAGGGCCATTGGGGATATGATTGGGGATGTAGACTTTAAGCAATCACCCTAGTGCAAAAATCAACAACATGGAAATAGGTCTTGATCAATGACACATGTTAAAACCTGGTGGAATTGCACGTCAGCTACAGGATGTGAATCTTGAAATTTTTCAGACTTGTGAATGTTAAAAAATTCCCCATTGGGACTATTCCCCATTTTAAACAGTGAAGCTACTTAGATCTAAAATGTGAGAACTCTACTTAGATCAGAAATGTGAAGACCTCTACTCCACCCATACTTAAGCCTGCTTTAGGGGAGAAAACTCCTTGCTGAACAATGAAAAATACTTTAAGCCATGCCTATTTTTAGAATTAATACAAAGGGGTGCTAAGTACCTATAAAGGTCAGGCAACTTGTGAACTTACAAGGAGCAAAGAGGAAAAAACTTACTCAGAGATTCTAGCCTACTCAGGTGTGGATTACTAAAAGGATTAGTCTACTCAGGTGTGAATTCGGAATGGGCTGTCCTTTGGAAAACGTCTACTGTGATTGGTAGATGGAAGAACTGGTTGCGATGAGTCCTGAACGATCTGCTCCAAGGATCTGGGTGATGAGCCGGCTGGGGTTATACTCGTGGGTCTGGGGCTGGGGTGATGAGCCCTGGGTCGGAGGCCAGATGGGTGAGAGACAGACTGCTGGGGTGGGCAGGGCCGGGAGCCTGAGCGCAGACAAGCAGGGCCAGGAGCTCAGGCACCAGGTGAGAGGCCAGGAGCAGAAGCAAGAGTTGGAGAGGGCTGCAGGTAGAAGCTGATCAAGATGGTTTTCTAAAAAGCATCTTGGAGAAACGTGGCTTAAAAAAAATCATTATCTAGGCTAAAAAATTTGAGAAGTTCTCATCCAATCTAGTGGTCGCCAAAAACTGTAACAGTTAAAATTTAGGGGACACTGAGACAGGTAGAAATTAGTTTCTCTCTACAAGGAGTATTATATTTTTAGAGGTTTATTAAAAGTTAAGGATTAAAGAAAATACATGATAAGAAAACACGTGTCCAGGCCACAGAGAGGCCTAGACACAACCTCACCTACATTATGAAAAGAGCCACGTCTGCTCCAAAACAGAAGTCCAAAAGGAGAGGGACCTCAAAAGCCTTTGCAATCAGCTTAAGTACCTTCTCGATCTCGCCCACCTCAGAATTCCATGATATTACAAAGCATTTTGGGGAAGTGGAGCAAGGACTTGTGGGGATTGAAGTCCAGAGTTCAAATCTCAATTTTATAGGTGACATAGGAGAAAAACCCCTATATAAGAAAAGGACAGGCTGTTAGAAGGGATCTCTGGATCTCTCAAAAGACAGTCTCTTGAGAAACAGGCTCTAAGGAGGTTGTTGAGAGAAGGACAATCTCTAAGGAGGTCTCTCAAGGGAGGCTGACTCTGGCTGGAACTCCCTCTGGGGACACTTCCCCCCTGAATCCTTGCTTGAACAGATCTTATAGTGAGTGATTAAGGACTGACTGATCTTTTCTTTTAGGGCTTAGGCCTGGGTTGGCCAGGGCTGCCTGAGCTGGTCTATTCTTTTCTCATTTATTTCCTTTTTCTCTCTCTCTTTCTTTCTTTGATTCCTTGTATTAATTAATTAAATTCTCTATAAAACCCAGTTAACTTGGGTATATTCATAATTGGGAATATTTCCCTGGCAACCACCTTATATTTGATTTAAAACAAGACACTGTGGTGAAAACATATTTTTAATGGTCACAATTTACTCACCCACTCTTATATCTACTACAATTTATATCTTCCACTATTTTACTCACTACAGTTTATAGCCTTCAACCATTTTAACTCTTACAGTTTATGGCATCCACTCTTTTAAATGCCACAAGGAAGGGATTGGCAGGAGGAGAGGCAAAAAACATGAAACTTGTAACCATGGAAAAATATGTTAAATTAACTTATTAAATAAAATTTTCTCAAAAAATTTAAAAAAAACCTAACCCCCTTGGTATGTATGGATATTCAGATAGTACTAGCACTTGTGAGGGTTTGCTGAGACATTTTCAGGGCTGCTCATCCATTTTTGGTGTCTACATTTCAACTAATTCTCACCTGTAGCTCCACAAAGCTGTAGCTGCCAAACCCTGATAAATTTTTTCTCAGCAGATGAGCTAAACCACATTGAGGATAGCTGACAGACTTTAAGCCTATTGATGATCTAGGGAGATGTCTATTCCAAGACTCCAAAGACTTCTCCCAATGAAAAGCGTGGACAAGAACAATTTGTTCCAATGTCCATGAGTAGAGTGTGGAATGATTAGAATTTGGGAAGAGATATGGAAGATGCTAAGGTTATCCTCTGCATTCCAGGCCATCACCAATTATGTTGACTTTAATTGTACCCCTGGACTTCCAAGGAGTCTGGAAGAAAAATAGAGGTTGATGATTTTGGGCAATTCTGACACAATTAAATCCAATTCATGAGCAAGTCAAGATATAGTCCCATAATGCCACTGAACTCTTCAAAAAGAAAAGATGAACAACAATCCCCTTGAAGGCAGGGATTGTTTTTATTTTTGTTTGTATTTGTATCCAATCATGCAGCATGGGGTATGGCAAAGTAAATGCTTAATAAATACTTTTTGCTTTCCTCTTGGGCAAAAATTGCTATTAACATTCATTTAAATTAGTAGAGAGAGTTTCCTTATCTAGGAATTCCCTATATCAGTGAAATTGCATGGGCAATTTCTATCCTTCCAGTAGAATGTAAGCTCCATGAAGGC
Organism: Monodelphis domestica; assembly: GCF_027887165.1. Lineage (NCBI taxonomy): Eukaryota > Metazoa > Chordata > Mammalia > Didelphimorphia > Didelphidae > Monodelphis > Monodelphis domestica. The sequence continues at coordinate 280,616,625 of NC_077228.1, forward strand.
AAAGATTGCTTCATTAGTCAGCTGGGTGCTGTTGTGGCTAGAGTGATGGCTTTGGAGTTTGAAAAATCCGAGTGCAAATTCTTCCTCAGACACTTGCTATGTGATCTCAGACAAGTCCCCAGTTGCCTACCTAAATGAAAGATAAGAGTTTGTTTTTGCTTTTGTTTTTTACCTTCCATCTTAGAATTGATATTGAGTATGAGTTCCAAGGCAGAAGAGCAGTAAGGACTAGGAAACTGGCATCAAATGACTTGCCCAGGGTCATACAGCTAGGAAGTGTGAGGTCATATTTGAACCTACATCTTCCCATCTCCAGACCTGGATCTCTATTCACTGAGTCAACTAGCTGCCCTAAAAGACAAGACTTAATAAAATAAAATAATAAAATATAGTTGGAATTTAAAATAAATTAAATAATGAATTTTAAAATGTAAGACCAGAAGTTGTTAATTGCCTTAGAATAAAAAGGGCTATTAGAAAAGGGAGGTAAGAAGCTCAAGAAACAAATTTTGCCCACCTCATAATTTTATCTCATCCTGTCAGGTGATATTTAATGTATAATATTGTTTTTCATAATTTTAGTAGCATATATTAATAAAAATGTGTTAATTATAGCAAAGTCCCATTTCTACCTCTGAAATCTAGTTCCTCATTAACCTCAGGCAAATCATTTTTTCTCCTTGTATTTCTGTTACCTCTTCTCTAAATTAAGGAATTTGGACAAGATGGACTCCAACCGTTTCTTTCAATCAGTTAAATTTACCTTTTGCACAGTGAACCTGCATGCATTTGGCTAAGCTATTTACACATTAAAACTAATGTCTGGGGCCTGGGGTTGTTCCATATCTGGGACAACAGACTGCTGGCTGGAGGGGAACTTCTGTTTTCTTGGTATTCACTGTTGGGCCAAAATTAGCCCAAGCAACAGAGAACCAATTCAGATTCTGCTGTACTTAGTTTCAGAGGCTACATGCACAATCATCTGCAAGCAGAAAATGTAGCACCAACTCGCCCTCCACTTTTGTCTTAGGATGTAGCCTTTTCAAGTTAAAGAATGTCTTATCACTGTGATAGCTGACCTTGATGCTGTTTTTGTCCTTGTTGAAGATGTCCATCGACATGCACTTACTTTGGCGGTATACTTTCTAGGAATGTCCACATAGATGATGAGGTTGATGCATGCATTGCCAGAGGTTGTTCAGTGTTTGGTAGCCTTTGAAGGAAAGTGTGGGAGAGAGAAGAGGTACTGAAACTTGTGAAACCTAGACACTATGCCAGCTCCATGCCAAGAAATCAAACTGATTCCATTTGAATTGCCTTAGATGCTTAAAAAAAAAAAAGCTTACCATCTGCCTTAATCAATGTTTCATTCAGTAAGTATTTATTTATTAAAAAACCCTTACCTTCTGTCTTGGAATCAATACTGTGTTCCTAGGGAGAAGAGTCATAAAGGCTAGGCAGTGGGATTTAAGTGACTTTTAGGAAATTTTAGAATTTAACTTGGCACCTCCCATCTCTAGGCCTGACTCTCAATCCACTGAGTGACCAAGCTGCCTTCAAGAAGATTCTGAAGGTCATCTTGCAAGTTAAGGTACCAAACATTGAAGTCCTTTGAGGAACTAAACTGCCAAACATTCAAACTCTATTACAGAGAGAGCAGCTCCAATGGGCTGGCCATGTTGGTTGAATGCCAAATGCACTTTTGCCTAAAACACAATTATAAGGAGAACTCACATAAGGCAAGCATTCAAATGGAGGTCAGAAGAAATGATACAAAGATACTCTCAAGACCTCTCTGAAGAAATAGCATTGATTGTGAGACATGGGAGATACTGGCTCAGGACCATCTAACATGGCCTGCCTCCATCAAAGAAGCAAAACAGAATTTCAGTAGCTCAAAAGAAACATGAGATGCACAGATTTAGACATCTCCATCTCAACTGGTGATACAACATACAATTTATACTCAACTTGTAGTAGAGCCTTCAAAGTTCATATTAGTCTGACGAAACACAGAGGGATACACTGCCCATTGGCCCCAACATGGTGGTGCCATTTTGGTTGTCTTCCAGTACAGGACAATGACCATAACAGGGAAAGTAGTGTAACTGAGCTCTGGGGGCAGGGAGACAGCAGCTGTAGCCAACAACCTTTAGCAGTGGACAAGACTCCCTGCCATCACATCCTCTGCTCCCAGTAGCCATCACCAATAGGCTGGGAGAATCGGAGTCTTTACTGCTAGCATTTGTCATGTTGGAGGTAATTATATTTGCCTACCCAGAGAAGAGATAGGAGATAGGCAGGACCTTATCACAGCAGAGCAGCCACAGAGGTTGGCTGTTCTGGGTGTTTCTTCCTGTATTTCTGTGGGAAGTATTCCCTTGGGTGGGTAAGAAGGGAACGTGCTATCATATGCCAAGCTGTACTGCCAGGTTGTCTGACGTGTTATGGTATAAAGAACACAGAAGAAATTTGGCCTAGAATTGTGTTATAAATTAGCAAAAGCTCTGTCCTTGACAGTACCTCTCCCTTAGGGCATGATGGTGACAGAGATTATAGAAGGATGATCCTTGGAACCTTCTTCTCCCCACCTCTTTTCAGTTTCTTTTTTGTGTATTTTTTTTATCCCATTAGACAGCTAGGTATTACAATGGATAAAGTGCCAGGCCTGGAGTTCAAATTTGTCCTCAGGGTTTGACTAGCTGTGTGAGATGGAGAAGGAAAGGACAAACCATTCCAGCATCTTTGCTAGGAAAACCCCAAATAGGGTCAAGAAGAATGAGAGACTTTTGAGAGCACTTAATAACTTTCTCCATTATATTGTAAGTAACTTGGGGGAAATGATTGACTTTCTTTTGGTTTATTTGTAGACCTGGTGCTTAGCAATGGGACATAGTAGGATAGTAATAAATAGTAATTGATATAGACTTTTTAAAAAAACATCACTTTCTATCTTATAATCAATACTAAGTAGTTACTACTTTAAGAAGAGTAGTAAGGGCTAGGTATTTGGGGGTAAGTGCTTGCCCAGGGTCACACTGCTAGGAAGTATCTGAGGCCAGATTTCATCCTAGGACTTCCTGTCTTTGATCCTGGCTCTCTATCCATTGAGCCACCTAGTTGCCTCAGTATTACTATTGAAATGTGACCCTTGGACATTCCTTCATTAGGCAATAGCAGTTTTGCAGCTGATTTATGGTCTAGGGAAGCACAAATGTTGCCTCATGAGGGTTCTAGCTTCTCTTTTATCTGAGGTTGTTGCTATGAGAAATACATGAATTTCTGGGCTAATGTTGGCTCATTAGCTCCAGTGAAGGATGATGTATGTTGATAGAAGAAGGCAAGGATGTCTGGGAATGAGCAACAGTCTTTGAAGCCTACCCAATCTCATCAAAGGGCAAGGAAGCCTGAATTTGCCCAGGGTCTAGTGAATTTCTACAGAGTTCCTGGAGTGATCATGTACTATGTTGTGTTGTAAGCTGTCTGAGATCTTAGGTGCACCTAGGAAATGGGCCCACAAAAATTTTTGCTCCTTAATCTCATCTGAGCGCTCACTGCCCAGGGGAATCCTTTAATTCTTTTCTCTGGCTCATTGAAAAGTGGCTGAACTAAACCTTTCCTTTTCCTCAAACCACGCACACCACCTCTCTTCTCTATGTCTTTCTACAGAGAATATTGACTCACACTTTTTTAAAAAAATAGATCTCCTTTCCTAGTCTACATCCAATATCTCCTTGATGTTATCCCATATTCTTTCTTCCTTTGATCCTCTTTGATGAAGAGGTGATCCTTCTTCTTGAGAAATCCAAATTCTCTGTTTGATCCTATTTCTGCCCTTACCAGAATACTCACTATCTCTAATTTTCCACCTTTCGATATAGTGGCATCTTTCCTAATGCCTGCAAAAATGTTGGTGTTTCCTCCATCTTTAAAAATGAACAAAAACAAACAAAATAATTAAGCCTTCACGTGACCCTACTGTCACCTTGAGTAATTGTCCTAAATCTCTCCTCTCTTTTGATTCAAACTTCTGGAAAAAGACACCTACAACCAAATGTCTGCTTGTTCTCCTATCATTCAACCTTTTGATCCCTGGCTTTCAAACAGAACCAATGTCTCCAAAGTTTGCAATGATCTCTTAATTTTCAAATCTGATTCTCAGTCTTCATCCTTCTTGAGTTCATCAAGAAAATACTCTATCTTCCTGGGTTTTCTTTTCTTCCCTGGTGTTCCTGACAGTCTTTTTTAGTTCTCATACCTGTCAGGATGCTTCTATCCAACTTTCTTTGCTAGAATGTCATCCATATCCCATCTCCTATTTGTAGGTGTCTTCCAAGACCTTGTCCTAAGCTCTCTTCTCTTTCCTACTCTATCAAAGAAATCTTATCAGTTTCCATGGATTCAATTATCTTCTCTTTACAGATTCATTCTAGGTCTATATATTCAGTCCTCATCTTTTACTTGCACTCAAATTGGTCTCAATTGGTCATTTCCAATTTGGGGACCAAAGACACCTCAAATTCATCATATTCAAAATATAACTCATTATTTTGGTGAATAGAATGCTGGACCTAGAGTCAAGGATGAGCCTAGTTCAAAGATGATCTCACACATTTATTAGCTATGTGACCTTGGACTAGTAACTTGATCCTATTTGCCTCAGTTTCATCATCTTAAAATATGATTGAGAAGGAAATGGAAAACCACTCCAGTATCTTTGCCAAGAAAACTCCAAATGGTATCATGAAGAGTCATACAGAATTGAAAAATGATTGAACCACAAGTCTTCCCCTTCCCACTCCATCCTTCTTTCCAACTTCCCTATTTCTGTCCACCATCTTTCTAGTCTTCCCCATTTATAATCTCCAAGCCATTCTTACCTCTTCTTCACTCTTCCTTACTATCCCTCTACCTTAATCTAATCAGCTGGCAAGTCACATCTGCTCCCCTCTCTCCACTTATACCACAATTATCCTAGCTCAGGCTCTCATCACCTCTCCCCTGAACTATTTCAATAGGTGCTCTAAGCCTCTCACTTCTCCAACCCATCCTGCACAAAGCAGCTAAATTAATATTCCTAAAGTACATGTCTAACTGTGTTGCTCTTTTGTTCAAAAAACTCCAGAGGCTCCCTATTGTCTTGCAGATAAAATACAAATTCCTTTGTTTGAAATTTTAAGCTTTTCACAACATGCCTCCTTCCTAACTTTCCAATCTTATGACACAGCACTTCCCTTTATACAACTTAGATTCTGCTTAAAGTGGCTCCCTTGCTGTTTCTGGTACAGAGACTCCATCTTCAGTCTTTACTGCTCCTGTGTTTTAGAGAGCTAGCTTGAGCCTAGAGGTAGCAAGATCTGAGTTCAAATCTGATTTTGGATATATCCTAGTTGTGTGACCCTAGACAAGTCACTTAACCCCCAACTGCCCATTTAACACTTCTTTCTTGGAATGGATTTTTAGCATTGATTCTAAGACAGAACATAAAGGTTTTAAAATAAGTAAGTAAATACTTGCTAAATGAAACATTATGAACTTCAGAATTTCCTAGGATGGCAAGGGGAAAGGGACATTAGAAGGTGATATTTTCTGGAGGTCATCCAGTCTATCCCCTTACTTCTGGCCAGGGCATCAATGAGTCCATGGGATACCCTGTCAAAAAGAATAGATAGCTGGACTTTAATTGCTTGAACCCTGGACATTACAGTTCTTTTCTATATTAACTTTGCATACTTTAAATAGATGACTTGCAGAATATCCATCAATTCTCTCCTTTATCAATTCAAAGCAAAGCAGAGATATAAATCAGAGAGCAATTATGAGAAATACTGCAGTGGTGTTGAATGTCTTAGGGGCAGGAGCTGAGCCTTCTGTTTCTCTTGCATCCTCTCCAGAGCCTAGTACTAGATGGAACTTTTAGCCCTAGGTAAATACTGGGGATCCTTGATCCTTCAGTATCTCCAGAGACATGGCATTCTTTATGAAGATTCTACAAAGACAGAGGGGTTCTATAAATGATGCTGGAGCAATAGACATGAAGAAGAGAAAGCTGAGGGAGCAGGGAGATGGCTCAGTAGATTGAAAACCAAGCCTAGAGAGAGGAGGTCTTGGGTTCAAATTTGGCCTCAGAAACATCCTAGCTGGGTGATCCTGGGCAAGTTATTTAACCTTTATTGCCTAGCTCTTACTGCACTTCTGTCTTGGGGCCAATACACAACATTGATTCTAATATGGAAGATAAGGGTTTTAAAAGGAGGGGAAGTTGAGTAAGGCACTAACTAAACAAAAACAAAATCTTTGAAGGCACTCTTTGGAAAAGTTGTAAATAAATACGTATTCATTGAAATCCCATATTCTTCTCTACAAGAATCTATCAGTCTTTTCTTTCTCTCTTTCTGGACATGGATCTAGAGCTGGAAGGGACTTAGAAACTCTCTGGTCCATCTCCCACACCCATTTTACAGATGAGGTAACTGAATACTATAGAAGTTAAGTGACTTGCCCAAGGTCACACATATAGTGTCAGATGTAGAATGTGAATTCAGAACATAATGCTGCCACCATCCTTCTTTTTTCCTCCTTTCCCCTTTCTTCTTTTTTCCTTCAGAAAAAAAAATAGATCCTCCAAATCTGACATCAAATCTCCAAGGAACTTATGCCCATTTTTCATTCTCCTCCTCAAGAAAACTCTGAGGCCACCCTCTTAGAGAGGTAAAGAAAGCATCTATAAAACACATACTATGTGCCAGGTAAATGCTAAAGACTTAAAAAAATTATCCCTGGAGAAGCAAGGTTGCACAGTGAAAAAATGATCAAGCATGGAGTTGGAAGGACCTGAATTCAAATTTATCCTCAGACACTTTCTAGATGTGTGACCCTGAGAAGGTCACTTAACTCCAATTGACCAGTCTTTGCCCTTCTGTCTTAGAATTGTTTCTAAGACAGAAAGTAAGTTTCTTTTTTTTTTTTAATGATTCCATTGGATCCTCACAACAACCCTGCAATGTAGGTACTATTATCACCCTCATTTTACAGTTGAAGAAACTGAGTCAAAGAATAAGTGACTTGGCCAGAGTCACATAGCTTATAAGTGTCTGGGGAGGATTTGAACTCAGGCTGTACTGTTTCTAGCTCAGTGCTCTATCCATTGAGATACCAGCTATCTCGAAAAACAGGAACAATTATTATTCAGCATTACTTTCTTCAGAGAATGCAGACAACTCTTGCCAGTCATCTAGCTTGGTTCTAGTGAGGGACCATGAGAGTAGGCTAACTGTACAACAGGAATATTCCCTCCACCTTGTGGTTTATATGGTTGGACTCTATGACCATGAGTTCCATTTACTGCTTTTTATTTTTTAATTGAAAAAAAAATTGTGAGCCCCATTTACTTGTGAGTGAAATTAGCTTTGACTGATGTCCCCATCACAAACCATATCCCTGGCCTCAAACAGGAACTTCTTCGGTACTGCCTTTCTTTGGGGTTAGGTTCTGGTTCTGCCTCTCTTACTTCATACTGAGTGACTTTAAACAAATCACTTCCCGTCCCTCGACTTCCATTTCCTCTGTCAAATGAAGGGCTAGACCAAAGGAGCTATAAGGTTTCTTCCAGCCCCAAGGGTCTATGATTCTTACTTTGAGTGTTTGAGGAAGAAGCCTCAATTTCTTCTGTGAAATGATAACCCCTCCACATTTACTCATCAGTCCTTATTCACTTACCCGTGAATCTTCCATCCAGAATCTGATATTTGATACCCTGGAGTCTTTACTTCAATTCTTTTTTTTTAACCCTTTCTTTTCTCTTAGTAACAACCCCAAGGCAGAAGGACATGGGACAGCCAGGTTGCCTCAGACATTTCCTAGTTTTGTGACTCTGGGCAAGTCATTTAACCCCGATTTCCTAGCCTTTAATATTATTTGCCTTGTAATTGATACTTACTATTGATCCTAACACAGAAAATGAAGTGTTTTCTTTTGTTTCAGTTTAAGACAGAAGGGCAAGCAAGAATTAGACTTATGACTTTCCTAAGGTCAAACAGTTAGGAATTATCTGAGACAAGATTTAAATCTTGGTCCTCCCAACTCATTCATCATGTCACTTAACTGCCTTCTCGAGGTCTTTTAATATGTCTGGAACTTTTCTTTTTGAGGATGTAGTCCAGAAAATGTGATTTCTGTGGTATAGGGAGCTCCTGGATGAGAAAACTCCCTCTCCCAAAACAGATCTGATCAGTGTGGCTTTGCAGTTTATAATTTTTCAGTCTAGGGCACTAAGAAGCTAAGTACCAGATCAGGGTCACAAAGCTAGCATATAGCAGGGGCATGTGACTTGAACCTAGGACTTTTTGACTCCAACAATGACTCTAATTTTTGCCTTTACTTGGTGCACTCTAGGTATTTAATAAATGCTTGTTGATTGATTGAAAATCAATGCAACATTAGAGGCTTTTCTTCTGTTGCCTCTTATTCTTGACTCATTACCAGTTCACCTCTTTTACTCATTGTATCTGTTGCTGTTCAAGGCCATGATGTGAGCAACTCATGTCACCCTGTTGGCCTCAGTTTCCTCACCTGTAAAATTGATCTGGAAAAGGAAATGACAAACCACTCTAGTATCTTTGCCAAGAAAACCCCAAATGAGGTCCTGAAGAGTCAGACACAACTGAAATGACTGAACAATGAATGGTCAACTGTTGATTACACTACTTTTCCTGTGGAAGTGCCCCATAGAAACAGGCAGCTGACTTCTTACGCCCCTACATTACTTTCCATTTGCCTCCATGTTACTTGTAAGCTATAATTCTAGAAAAATATTGATAATTTTTAATGGCTTAAGCTGAGAACTACTTCTGAAAAGCCCCGAATCATCTAGACCCAAAGGCATCCATCTCTAAGAGAGAATTTAGGACATCATGCCAGCCAGTAGAGAATTTTTTGGGGGTAGAAAGTTTACTTTCCAATGCCTCTCCAATATTCTGTACAGATTAGGTGCCTATGTAGCCTATATGTGGATCGTGACCTGACTCAGTCTCTTATGTCAGGGAAGGAAAAGAGGCTTATTTTCAGAGGCTATAAGTACACTGAGGTGCCTGAAACAAGATGCCCCTCATCCTCCTCTCCCTCACTCCCTTCCCCTTCCTAGATTGAGGCTCTCTTCTCTAGCCAGTAAAATTAGATGTATCTATTTTCAAAGAACCATCTGGACAGTGGGAGGGGAAGGAGAGACCACCACTCCCCCTAGAAAATAATTTATGGGTCTTTGTGATGTTTCTCTCTCTACAGGGTTTCTCTTTCAGATTTAGGGAGAAATACAATCAGGGAGAAGAAAAGAGATCCTGTAGGGAGGCCAGGATGGCTACAGCTGTGGGGGGCCAGGCATTAAGGCCCTTAAATAATAATTGCTGACATGTATATGGTACCTTAAAGTTTTCCAAGAGATTTGCATACGTTATCCCATTAGAAGTACACAACAAACCTAGGAGGTAGCACTGCAGGGGTTATTATTATTATCATCATCTTGTTTTTCCCGGTGAGGAAACAAAGGATAAGTGATTTGTCATGGTCCCACCAGCTAGGAAGCACCGTGGGTAATACTTGGACTCATCACCTCCTGACTCCAATTCTGATTGATACACTGTCCATTAAGTCATCTGAAGTATATCATAATGTAGTGGATAGAAAGCTGAACTTGGAGCCCCAAAGACCTAAGTTCAAGTACTACCTCTGACACAGACTAGTTGTGCAACCTTGGAAAAGCCTTTTAATCTTTAAATCCTTTGGGTAATTCTCTAAGACTCTAGAGGGCAAGTGAGGTGGTGGAGTCAGGAGGACCTGAGCTCAAATCCGGCCTCAGAGCCTCATCAGTTGTGTGAACCTAGACAAGTCACATAGTCCTGGGTTTCCTTACCTGTCAAATGAAGTAGAGAAGGAAATGGCAAACCACTAGCTGTGTGCCCCTAGATAAGTCACTTTAGCCCTTTGCCTCAGTTTCCCCATTTCTCAAATGAGCCAGAGAAGGAAATGGCTAAGAAAACCCAAATCAGGGTCACAAAAAGTCAGACACAACTAAGTTACTGACCGTCCTTAGTAGAAGTAGTTTCAACTAGAAGTTTCTGTGCCAAAAACATCCCAAGTTGAGTCCCTTCCCCAATGATTAGGTCACACTGCTTCTCAATGTGAAGAAATATGTATTTTATTGTTTATGGCTGGAAGACATAGACAGTCTCCAAAGAACTAAAAATGCTTCACACAGAGGACAATGGCAAAGCTAATGGATGTGAGCAGGGTACGGGGAGAAAATTCAGTTTCTCTCCTAAAAAAAAAAAAGTTTTAGTTACGAATTCTCTTTTCCCCTGTCCAATGAGAAGGCGGGAGACATAAGACTCATTATACTTCCGGAGTCACGCTGAACCTCTCTCCCGCCACCCAAGGAGGAATTCCAAAGAAGGATTGAGTAAAAGCTGGCATAGGAGAAATGGGCACTAGGAGAAGACTAAGTGCTCTTCACCAAGTGCGGGGAAAGGGCAAAACGCTGTCGCCCTCAGCATGTCACTGCGCTGTTGATGACGTCAGGAGAGCGAGATGACGTCCTCTAGCACGTGATGCAGAGCCTCCTGGAACCTTTAGTGGGTTATGAAGCAGAGTCCCAGGGGAGGGCGTACTTGGAGGGGCGGGGCTTGACATGGTTGGAATATCTCGCCCATTGATGAGAAAATGATTCCATTCCGGTATTTTCTTAACCTTTACTTTCTCTCATTGTCCATTCTAAGGCAGAAGGGGGGTGAGGGCTGGGCCATGCAGGTTAGTTGGCTTGCTGGGGCGGGGGAAGCTAGGAAGTGTCTGCGGCCACATCTGAGCCCAGTTGCTCCCAGCATTGCATTTCAGGATTGGGTACAGTCAGTTCTTCCGGACCCTTGGTTTCCAAAATGCAAATTTGTTGCAATGCTGTTGATTTATTAGGAACAATTTGAGAATAAAGTAAATTCTGTGTTTGCTTATGTGTGATTTTTTGTGTGTCAGAAAACACAGATGAACTGAGCTGCAGAGAAATGCACAAAATGTACAAAGGGAGATGACTCAAAAGAGCTACCTTACAAGGTAGACTTTTGCTGTTCATTGGCATTTGTGAATGAATATATATATGCACATATATGTATTTATGTTTGCATAGATACATGTACAGAAATACACATGCATGCACAAACCTAGCACCCATGCATACAGTTACATATACATACATGTGCCTGTTTAAACATACACAATGCACAGACACCTGCCTATACATATGGATATGCATAATGCACATAAGCCTGCAGGCCTATATGTGCATACATAAATATAAATATTCAGATATATGCATATACAACACACATGCACATGTGCATACATACACAAAACTATATGTATGTGCATTACAGTGCATATATACACATAAATTCATACATGCAGCACTAATGCATGTATAATCATCTTGAGGGCTGTCCAGCGGCATCTCTGTCTGCCCAGATGTGAGATACACCGTGCATTCAGCCCACGTATACAGGCATCACACACAGTGCTCTGCCATGGTATTGTGGTATGTTATAATATAGGTTTTTGGTACACACACATAATCAATTCTCTACATATGTGACATTCTACAATTTGATTGGATATTATCAAATCACTTAAACAACACTCTTGTGATGTTACTACAACAAAGAACTGTGATCATTTACTAGGTTTCTACAACCCTGTGATAGTTATGATTAATGTGAATAAAGGCATTTGTAGGTTAGTACCCCTTGGCCTGCTGAGAGGATCATTGTGCTTTTGGTCAGCTTTCACTATCCATCATAACTGCCAATTTTGGGGTTTTCCTCAATTTACAAATTCTGTTTTTCCTGTGTTACTTTGAGATGCCTAGTGACACTGTCTGGCTTCTGTTCCAACAAATTCATTCGAGTGCGGTAACTGTAGGACAAGATTCATTATGTTGTAGGGCCTTGGAGTGTATCTTGTGCTAGAGAAAGGAGGGGTCATGGGCAGTAGTCTTTGGGCTTTTATTCTGTAATTGCAATCTTTTGGGGTAATAACCTAGGGGGCTTAAAGTAGGGTATATATTTATTGATCCTATAAATATTTGCTCTCATGTTATTTCTCCTGTGTTGGGGAGAGAATAATAATCATAACAAGTCCACTAGTGGGGACAATTTGGGGAAAGAAATCACAAAGGAGGATAAGCAGGGGATCCTCATTTTGAGGTCTGCTTTGCTGACCTTCCTTCCACAGACAATGACCTTGTCAAATGATCAGGGTATGATGGCCTCCGGCATCATCACAACATTCATAGATGTGCACGTGTTTATGCACTCATGCACACAAATCTGGGTAATTGTACACAATTTATACACATACATGTAAACTCATAATGCAGTATATTTGCATGCATAAACACATCATGCACAGATATACACACTTATGCACACATGCATAAAACATGTGGTTATAAATGCACCTTGCATACACGTGCATAGGCATGCCGGCACATATAATCCATATGTATGCATAACACAGGCACATACATACGCATGCATGCAAAACAGAGACATACATGTACCATGCATATAACACCCATGTGCATAAGTGGACACACAGCCACACATTTATATGGGCACAATACACACATATGTACACATGTATGTACATCTATAAGCACACAATACACCTGCATATGCACAATACATATAAACACAGATATATGCACACACACATTCACACAACCATACAGAGATATGCAAGCACAATATATCTGTATATGCATACACATAAACATAAAGATAGCCACATGCACTAAGCACATGACTGCACAATACTGTAAATACAATCTACATGCAAATGCACATATAGATATATGCAGTACAACACAAATGTACATGCATAAACACATACCATGCATATAAACACAGATATAAATGCATATATATTTTCCACACACATATAAATTCATAAGTACAAACATAGACACACATAAAACATACATACTGTGAACACATACATACATGTACATGCACACACATACATAAATACTCATTCAATATCCTGGTTCAAAAACTCCAAACAGGACATACACATTTATTTTTAAATATTGAAGAGAAACTTGAAAGAATAAAGCATTTTGGGAAAATGGAAAGAATACACGACATACTATATACATGACTCCAGCATACTAGGCACACAGGATTCTACATAGCAGACCATCAGAGACAATGTCATAAAAATAAAAGAAGTATAGCTGGATACAAGTAAGACTGTGTTAGTGAATTTATGGCACATATGCTGGAGGGGACTATTGCCCTCCCCCCTCCACTGTGTCTGAGGACATTTGTCACATGACCTACCCCCTCTGCCCAGCTGTCCAATGAGAGAGCTTCCTCCCTCCCTTGTCTGGGGCAAGGTGGGTGGGGTCTCAAATGCAGTGTCAGGGTTGCAATTTGGGCACTTGGTCTCTAAAAGGTTCACCATCACTGTACAAGGTGATGCTGGGTATAGAACCCTGTGGTCTGGAATTAGGAAGATCTCAAATCTGATGTGGTTTCTATTCTCAGACAGTGAGGTACCCTGGGTGAGTCAGTTAACCTTCATTTGCTCCAGTTTTCTCAAGTATAAATAGTACATACTTAGAAGGGCTGTTGTGACAATCAAATATTATAACTGCAAGCATCTTTTTTTTTTAATTAGTTGTGTCTATTCTTGGGAAAGAGCCTGGATTGGCTTGTCACTTCCTTCTGAATAGATGAGGAAACTGAGGCAGACAGGTTGAAGTAACTTGTCCAGGATCATACAACAAGTAAGTGTATAAGGCCAAATTTGAGCTCAGGTTCTTCTAACTTGACAGACAGCATGCACCCTCTAGCTTTCCTCTGTCCCCATTTTATAGCTGAGGAAACTGAAGCTGAGATGGGACAAAGGACTTGCCTAGGATCATGCAATTTAAAAAAAACCCTCTTATTTTCTGTCTTAATATCAGTTCTAAGATAGAAGAGTGGCAAGGGTTATTCATTTGGGGTTAAGTGATTTGCCCATGATCACACAGATAGGAAATGTCTGAGGTCAAATTTGAATCCAAGTCCCCCTGACCTGGTACTCTCCCCACTATATATCAAAAAGTTTTTAAGTATCTGAGAAAGAGTTTAAACTCAGATCTTTCTGTCTCTAGACTCAGATCTGTATCTGCTGCATAAAAATACACATTTTTGGTCAAGACATTCTCATATGTACATGAAAAACTCTGATACAGGGAGGAAGTTTAGTGTAATGGATATTTTATAGGATTTAGACCACAGTAGAATAAGTAGAATAAGAATAAAGAATAAATTCTCTCTCCATTTTAGTTTCTTTATCTGTGAAAACAGAAATAATAGTAAATGAAATATCTACCTCATAGGATTGTTGTGAGGTTGAAAAGAAACAATGATTGTAAAATAATAGTAGTAGTAATGATTATTCTAATACTTATTGTAATTTTAAGAAAAACACCAAAACATAGCAGATCAAGGTTAATAGGGTGGAGATAGACACTCCACCTTCCAGGAGGAAAGTGGAAACACAGTTGTGATCCCCAGGTGCTCATCACATCCTTCCCTGATCTCACTGACCAACCAGACCCTGGATCTCTATTTCTCTATCCTTCTTTGATTTATTATCTCATATATATTTATATACATATATATTTGTCCTATTTATTTTCAATATAATTGATCTACCTCCAACATTGAAACTGCAAACTCCCAGATTTGGAAGGGGTCCCTGAAGTAATTTAATTCATCTTCTCCTGGAATGGACATCTCTACAGCATTTTGGACAACTGTTTCATTCATTTTCTTCTTGAAGACATTGTAGCAGGGAATTCACTACCTATAAATGTGATGCATTCCATTGTTGGAAAACTAATTGATGATATTTTTCATATTGACCAATGATTTATGGTTTTATATCTTTCTAGGCTTTATGCTAAGTTTTCAAAAAGTGGGGCCAAATGGCAAATTCTTCTGAAGCCACTTAAATGAACAGATGTAAGGGGTAAAATTAGGGGTTGTTGACTGAATATATTATACTAGTGGTTGCCAGGGATTAAAATTCAATTCCAATAAAATACTCAAGTCAGTTTGGAATTTTTATGGTGGTTTAATTACAATAGTAGGAAGAAATTAAGAAGAAGAGAGAGAGAAAAGGGAATTGGACTGCTCTGGTAAGCCAGATAGTTGTTGGAGGTCTAGGCCAAGGGACCTTCTCAATCTAGCTTGGCTTCCAGCCACAAGGCGTCCTCCAGTGAGGGTCCTGCTAGGAGGATAGTGCTTTAGGAGGTAAAGGAAAGAGCCTAAACCACTCACTAAGCACGCTAAGAACGCCACCCTGAGCTCCAAAAGAGCCCATCATTTCCAAGAGAGAGCAAGAGCGAGAGCAAGAGACAGGAAGTGATATGAAATATATAGACCATTCTTTACATCACTACCTGCATCTCAAGGTACCAATGGTAGCTTAAGCTTGATTTAGGACAGCCCAGGGGGTCTGTCAGTTGTTTCTTATTTGTCACTTGCTAGCACATGTCGGTCATAGGCCATCTTCCTCAACACTTAATCCTTAAGTAGGGGTGTAGACATTCCTAGTTGCTAGAATTCTAAGACTAAGAAAAATGGAGAAAATCTAAAATTCACACACATGAGAGTCAGGAGTCAGCTCCAAATTTTGCACCTATCATTTACAAGCTAGGAGACCTTGAAAAGTCATATAATTTCTATGAGCCTCAGTTTCTTCATATATAAAATGAGGGATTTGGACCAGATAGCCTCTAAGGTCTTTTTCAACTCTAAATCTATGATCCCTTGATCATTATCCTTCCTTTGAAACCAACCCCTTCTTCCTGACTTCTTCTATTTCTGTTAAGAGCACCAGTTGTTCTTCAGTAATTTTTCAGTTGTATCTGTGTGTCTGTGTGTGGTTTTTGTGACCCTATTTTTTTTTGGCAAAGATCCTAACATAGTTCACCATTTCCTTTTCCAGCTCATTTTAAAGGTGAGAAATTGAGATAAACAGGATTAAATGACTTGCCTAGTGTCACATAGCCAGTAAGTGTCTGAGGCTAAATTTGAACTCGGGAAGAATCATCTGACTCCAAGATCAGCAATCTATCTACTATATTACCTAGTTGCCAAACCTCATAATTATATTACTGAAATGATCCTTTACTTTTTTCTCTACTGACCCTCCTTCCCTGAATCCAATTAATTTTCAAGTGGTCCTGATTCTACTTCCATAGTCTTTCATATCACAAGGACACTTTCTTGGTTTGGGACCTCCTCATCTTTCTTCTGGACCATTTTCTTTCCTCTCAACCCTTCCCCCTGCACATACATACATTCCAAAATGATATTCCTAAAGTGCATGCCTGACCATGTATGCCACTCTCCTACTCAAGAAGCTTCTGTGACTGTCTATGACTGTGTGAGGATAAAATACAGATTCCTCTGTTTGGCATTTAAAAACCTCTCTCCACCATATGGACCCTTCACAGCATTCTATATTCTGCTTTAAGCCAAACTGGCCTATTTGTTATGCCTTGTATATTCAAGTTCCCATCTTTGTTCTCTGGCACAGACTGTCCTCTATGCCTTAAGTGCTCTCCCTCCTCCTCTCTGTCTTTTGGAATCTTCTACTTTTTATTTGAGGATTTACCCGATCTTCCCCATTTGTGAATTCTTGCCTTCATATTACTTTATTGACTGCCTATGTTAGTCACAAGTTGAGTGGCATTATTAAATAATGACTTGAAAGGGGGAAGCTAGGTAGCACAGTGGCTAGAGCACCAAGCCTGGAATCAGAAGGATCTGGGTTCAAATATGGCCTCTCAGAAACTCCCTAGCTGTGTGGCCAAGTGACTTAACCCTGATTTTCTAGCCCTTGATATTCTTTTGTCTTAGAATTGATATTAAGAGAGGAGAGAAGGGTTTTTAAAAATTAAATTTTTTTAATTTAATTTAATTAAAAATTTAAAAATTAAAATAGTGGTGAGAGCCAGTCTAGAATCAGAAAGTCTTGAGTTCTAGGCTGGCTTCTGACCTCTATTAAGGTATCTGACCTCTCAGTGCATCCAGGCGCCCCTCTAAGTCTAGAAGTTAGAGAAATGTGATTACACACACACACACACACACACACACACACACACACACACACAGAGATGGTAGGGGTATCTAAGTGGAAAAATGAATAGAGTGCTAGTCCTTGAGTCAGGAAGACTCATATTCCCCAGTTCAAATCTGACCTCAGATACTTATTAGTTGTATAACCCTGATGACCCTTGGCAAGTCATTTCACCCTGTTTGCCTCAGTTTTCGCCATCTGTAAAATGAGCTTGAGAAGGAAATGGCAAACCCTTCCATTTTCTTTGCCAAGAAAATTACTAATGTGGTCATAAACATTCAGATGCCTGAACAACTAAATGCTTTGGTAGAAGGAATTTCCTATACCTGTGAAATCAGATCTAGTTATACATGAAGACATATATATATATATATACATATATATATATATATGTGTGTGTGTGTGTGTGACCTTTATAATTTCTGTACATGTTGTTTTTCCCAAACCCCGTTTCTACCACCAATAAAATTTTAGATTCCTTGAAGGTAGGGATGTTATTTTTTTCAACCCTTTCCTTCTGTCTTAAAATTGGCACTAGATATTATTGTAAGGCAGAAGAACAGTAAGAACTAGGAAAAGAGGTTAGGTGACTTACCCAGGATCATAGCTAGGATGTGTATGAGGGCAGATTTGAACCCAGGTCTTCCCAATTCCAAAACAAGCACTCTATCCACTGTGCTACGTAGCTGGATAAAAGATAGGGACTCTTCATTTTTGATTCTGCATTCTCAATGCCCAGAACAGTGTCTGGTACTTAATAAATACTTGTGGAATTTAATTTGAAGAAGAGCCAAGTAGGTGGCTCGTACTTGTTCTTTTGGGACCCAGAAGGGCAATTCTATGAGCAACAGATAGAAGTTAGAAAGAGGCCAATTTTTGGGCAGCTTGATGACTCAGTGGATAGAGATTCAGGCCTTCAGCCAGAAAGTCCTGAGTTCAAATTTGATCTCAGATACTTCCTGCCTGTGTGACCCTAGTTAACCTCAGTTGCCTCGCTCTTTCAGCTCTTCTGCTTTGGAACCAGTACTTAGTTTGGATTGTAAGACAAAAGGTGAAGGTTAAGAAAGGAAGGAAGGAAGAAAAAGAAAGTAGCCAATTTTGATTTGATGTTTAAAATGATTTCTTAACAATCAGGGTTATCCTAAAGTGGATTGAGATGCAAACAGGTAGCAGGTTTTTCCTCTCTGTCAAACTTCCAGTAAAGGTTGGATGACCACATATCAATTAGATTGTAGTGGCAATTCTTTGGGGTGCGGATATGGGTTGGATTAGATGTCCCCTAAGATCCCTTCTAATTCTAAAATTCTGTAATTCTGTGTTTCTATTGACTTTGTTAAGGAGAAAAAGCAACAGCAGCAACAACATAGCCAATCCATTCTAATGAGGTTTCCCCTGGAGGTTCTCAAGGAAGCTTTCCGACAAGGAGAAAGACATATGTATACTAGATATAGGGAGTTGATACTAAGCTGCTGGATATTATTTGTGGGTAGGGTTAGGGGTTAAACCCATTTCTTGAAGCATTGTCCAGTGGAAATAGTAATCATTGCATTGGCAATTGGAGGACCTGAATTCAAATCCCACCTCTCACATAATACATTTGTCATAATGGGACAGTCACTCAACCTGTCTGACTTCTCAGCTTCCTCATCTGAAAAATAATGCTGTTGGACTGCACAACCTCTAAAATTCTTTCCAGCTCTAAATCCTGGAAGCCCTGATGCCCCATGATGCCAATACAGAGACTAGATGTACTCATACATACATGCCCCTCAAACATACGTACTAACACTTCCACTGTCGCCAAGAATATGCATGCACATTCCTATTATTAAAAGGAAATTGCAAGAAGCCATTTTCACTTAAAACATTTTTTAAATGTACATATTGTTTAAAAATCCTTACCTTCTGTCTTTCAAAAAATCCCCAAACCCTTAACTTCCTTCTTAGGATCAGTACTATGTATTGGTTCCAAGGTAGAAGAGAGGAAAGGCCTAGGTAATAGGGGTTAATTAAGTGCCTTACCTGGATCACACAGCTGGGAAGTGTCTGAGAACAGATTTGCGGGGACTTCTTGTCTCTAGGCATGGCTCTCCCTCCACAGAGCCACTTAGTTGCTCCCTCCCTTCTGTCTTAGAATCCATACTAAGTATACTGCTTCTAAGACAGAAGAGCAGTAAGGGCTAGGCATTGAAGGTTAAGTGACTTGTCTAGGGTCACACAGCTAAGAAGTGTCAGAGACCAGATTTGAGCCTAGGATCTCCCATTTCCACACATGGCTTTTAATTCACTGAACCACATAGCTGCCCAGCCACTTTGCCCTTCAATAATTTTGCAAACAAATGAGAACATACAAAGGAGCTTAAGTTTTTCACATCATAGAAACAGCTAAAAATAAGGATTATCTGAAGAACTTTCTATCTTCCCAAAAGGGGACAAAGCAAAGCAATGGTAATATCTGAGCAGAGATTCAATGATCAAATATTGCAGAAGATTTCTGCATTAGGTTGAAGGTTGGACTAACAAGCTTTGGGACGACATGGCCCAGTGAAATTAATAATATTCATGGAGGCAAGAGATGGGGATGTGAATCTTTACTTGGCTGCTTTCTAGCTTCACAGTCTTGGGAAAATCTCTTAATTCTTTGGTCCTCGTTTTCCCTACATATAAAAGAGGACTAATAATTCTTTCTCTATTCCTTCCTCTGGAGAAAACTGATTTCACAATCTCTAAAGGACTCCCTGAATTTCAATTGCTACTATTCCTTATTTGGATTATTTCTCAGTAGAATGCAAACTCCTCTAGAGCAGGAGCTCTTTCATTTGTGTCTATTCATTTCTAGCTTCTAGCACAGTCTAGCACCCAATTAATGCTTCTTCTTGTCATTGTTCCTCTCTAAGAACTGGTGATACTATTAGGATGAGGAATAAGTCAAACGGCCAATGGACTTCGGGGGAAATCCATGTTACAGAATCTAGAATCTACTTAGAGTCCCCGTAGCCCAGGGTCAGAATAAATGAAAGGAAAAGAGCTATTCTGTGAGGCTGGCGATGGTAATGGAATGTAGTAGATAAGAAGGGACAGTTTCTGCCTGTTGTTTTTAGCACTTTTCTCCCTGAAATACTGACCTTTTTCCTGGGAGAGCCAGAGGGAAGCACATCTGAAGCTGTCTCTCCACTCAGCTAAATAGGGTGGAGGTTGGGGGTGGATGGGACATTTTCCCAGCTTAGGGAACGTGTCATTACAAACTGCCTAACCAGTTCCTCAGGAGGACCAGAGAGAAGTGCACACACTATTCATAATTAATGGACCTATTTCCTGTGCAAATCGGGAGGAATTCAGGAGAGATTAGCCCTTGTAATGGAGTTAAAGTCAAGCTCATTTGTTTGCAAAATTATTGAAAGTCAAAGTGGCTTCTTGCAGTTTCCTCTTAATGTGCATATGTATTCTTGGTGACAATGGAGATATGTGTGTGGGGGAGCAGTGCCCACCTGCAGACTATCTCTGTATTGCCACCATCCCTGGGCTGGACCCACTTCTCACTCAACTCTCACCTGTGGCTTTAAGAATCTCTAGTACATCCAGTGGCCACACTCTAGTAAGATTGTCTTGACAGACAGGCTAAACTAGGTTGATGGGAATGTTTACCCAAGCCTGTGAAGGCTTGCCCCAGTGGAATGGGCAGAAAAGAACAATTTGTCCATCAACCATATGGAACTCTTGGGACTTGGTCAGACAAGGAAGAGGCCAAGGTCATCCACTGCATCCAGGGCCATCATCCATTGTCTTAACTTTCGTCTTGCCACTGGACTTGGATGACTGGAAGAGAGTGAGGCTGATGTCTTTGTGCCACTCTGCCTCACTTAAATACAATTCACACCCGAGTCAAGATACCACTCTCGTGATGTCATTGGTTCTTTTCAGAAATGAAGCACAAACAGCAACAGCAAGGTTTGCAGTTTCCTATTTACTTTTCTTTGGCCTTTGAGAGAAACTTCCCATGAAAACCAAGCAGCATTAGACTGGGGGTTCTTGTCTGCCAGGTGTACAGGTAACAGTTGGCTTAGATGGCAGCAAAAGTCCAAGTCTCTATTTGCAGTCACTGGGGCTGGGGTACTATAGCATTCTCTCTTTGAATAAATGATATGTAGAACCATTCCTATTCTGAATGTAAATTTAATGGAGGCAACACATGGGCTGATCTGAGCTGCTTATACTATTGCAAATGTTCCATGTTCAGTGCAGTAGGTACTCAATGTTACATGCAACCTATACCTCTCTCCCTCCCCCCTCTCTATATCTCCCCCTCTGCTTCTCTGTCTCTCTTCTCATTGCTTTTTCTTTTTTCCTGTCTCTATTTTCTTTTCCTTTGCTTCTGTTTCTCTTCTTTCTTTTCACTCCTTTCTTTATCCTTTCTCTCTTCCCCTCTCTCTCTCTTTGTCTGTCTGTCTGTCTGTCTCCCTCATATAAATACATACAGATGTACCCAACTTGATGCCAGGTATTGCCATTCTAGTATGAGTAATTCACACAGCATCTGGCACAAAGGAGGCATTTCAATCTTATTGACTGACTGCCGCAGTGAAGGATATCAGAGAATTTTGAATTTTAATGGAGAGAGAGATATTATGATCTCTAGAATGCTCTCTAGGAGACATTGTGTGTTTATCTGTATATATAGCACAAGGATATCAGACAACCAGAATCAAGAGGCAAATACAGTACTTTCTTGAGTTTTTATCAACATTCTAGAGTCCTGAGAAAAGTTGCAGCAGCTGCAAAGTTGATCAAAGGTTATGGACTTAAAAATGAACCTTGATAAAAACAAACAAACAAACAAAAAAAACAGGAAAGGGTTTGGAGGTTGCAGCAAAGAAGATTTTGATTCCAAGTAAGGAAAAACTTCCTAACAATTACAGTCATCCAGCAGTGGGCTGCCTCAGGATATAGAGAGTCCTTAATCACTGAAGGTCTTTAAGCAGATGCTCAGGAAGTTAGAGAGGGATTCTTGCTTTGGATGAGGGATTTGACTAGGTAAACTCCAAGATTCTATGATTCTATTTCAGGGCCCAGGGTACTTGGTTATAGGGAAGGAGGCAGCAAGCTTGAGCAGAAGAACCCTGGGGGATGCTCTAGGCAGGCACTGGATTCTCTAAAAGGTGAGAGAAAACCTCTAGGAGGAGATAGAGAGATAAAGGAAATGGAGGTGGAGGAATCTCATTAATTTCACAGTATTTTACCCAGAAAGAGTAATAATAGGATGCACCATTAACACCCATTATCACATCAGCCATTAAAACATATGAGTTTATCAGATTAGCTAACAGTCACCTAGCAGGGAGAGAGCTTTGAGCTAGACTTTGACAGAGGAATGGAACTAGACATTTCAGGAGCACAGAGTATGGCTAAGACGGATGGATATGTAAGGCATAGAAGGAGTGCTGCAGAGAAAACCATGAGCAGAAGGGAATGTAAAGGCATGAGGACTTTTGTATGCCAGATATGAACCCAATAATGTGGTAGAAAGAATCCTGAACTGGGTGTCAAAAGACAGTTTTAATTCCAGGTCTAGAACTACTTTCCTCTGTTACCTTAGGAAAGTCACTTTATTTCCATGTAACATTAGGGAGTTGGACAGGATGATCCCTCGGGTCTCTCTCAGCTCCAACTCCAATGTGTTCTAGGGTTCTCCTAACTGCCATGTTGAGACCTTCCAGCCTCCAATGTGGACTGAGTTGTCCTAATTATAATTCTAATCATTTCCATGGAAGCGGAGCTGATCTCCCTAGGGGCTTCCTAGTCACAATTCTCCCCCTTCCCTTCCAATCCAACTGACAGAGTTTCTAAAATTTATTTCTAAATTTATTTATTTCTCCTCCTCCAAGCTGTCCTCCCTCATATGTAGTGTATAGGCCACCTGCCACTAGGACACTCTGGTTGCCTTATGCTGGGTATTGATGGATGGCCTGGGCAAACCCTATTTGTAGGCATAGCTACCTGCATTGGGTGATTTAATCCATGCTATAAGACCCTGCTATCCCCTAAATATCTCCCCCACCAGCCTTCACCCTTTTCATAAATACCCATCAGAGTCACTAATGAGAAACAGAAAATATGGGAGCCCTGCCTTTAGAAGTCTCCCATAAAACTAAATGCAAAAGGAAGAGTGGGAGGCTGGGGAGAAGAGAAGAGCAAATTGATCTTTGTCACAGTTTTGTAGTGATAAGTATTCGCCACCTTTAATGGGTGAGTGACAAATCGCAGTGCCCCTGGGGACCTGGGGAATATGCAGAGAGGGGGGTGTGTGTATGTGTGTAGAGAGGATAGTTTATAATTATTAGATAGTGCTTTTCTTTATTCCTAAATGTGTCCCTGGTCATAGTTGTCCCTAGGGTAAAGTAAAAATGATGCCTTTGAATCCTGAATTTTTCCCCTCTTCCCCCTTTCCCAGCACTGACCAGGTGGTGCTGCCTGGGAGGGGACACTGCTTTAGAAATACAATTAGCACATAAAAGAGAGTTAAGGGGTGGGGACTGGGATGGAGCTGGGATCTGGTTGCTTGGTAACATCATCCCTTCCTTCCACACCTCTCCTCAAGGCTGCATGTTGGGAATATTGGCTCTCCTTCTCTTCTCTACCACCTAGTACTAAGCTCTGCTTTGTAGGAGCTTAATGGATGTTGAGTGAACTGAATAGAATGGAAAAATTCTCTTTTAATTCAAAACTTTTCTGGCTGTTAATTTAACCTAATTTCTCTTAGAGGAAAGCATTGAGGAGAAAGGGAGACCACCGTGTGATTTGTCCCCAGGACTACCAGTTCCTTTGGAAAGGCTTTGACCCTGACAACTTCAAAGAACACATGCAAGGTCTGGGAGAGCTAATATAACCTTTGAGATTCTGAATCCATTCGTATTGAATTCAATAATCATTTATTACTATATATGTCCTCATGTCTCTAGGCGTCCTTACTCCCCATATCCATTCGGTTGCCAAGTCTCGTCTCTTCTACATGAAAATTTCACACATTGGTCCCCTTCTCTCCTCTCCTACAACCACCCCACTTGTTCAGGCTCTCATCATTTCTCACAGGGACTGTTGCCAATACTCTTCTAATTGGTCTCCCTGCCTGGAATCTTTCTCCTCTCTAGTTCATCCTTCACAAAACTAGCAAACTAATATTCCTAACACAGATTTGATCATGTCACCCCCCTGCCCAGAAGGCTCCAGGGGCTTCCTATTGTTTCTCATGTAAAAAACAAAACCCTTTTGTTTGGCCCTCAGAGCCCATCCCAACATGGCTCTAGTCTCTCTTTCTAGGCTGATAACATGATATTCCTCCATGTTCTCATCAAACTGAGAGACTTACTGTTCCTGCCTCAGGCTCTAGAGAGATCTTGATCCCTAAAGGTCTATCAGCAGATCCTCAGAGTTCCAGAGGAGCCCGCTTTGAAGTCAGTGTCCCATCTCCCATAGCCATCCCTTTAGAGAGAATGTCCTCATCACCTAGAGTACACTTTGCCCCTGCTCATAGCAGCCCTGGCTTCCTTGGTCAAGCCCCATCTCCTCCAACAGGAAGCTCTTCCTGAGCCCCCACCTAACAGAGTTACTAATGCTTTTAAAAATTCCTTTACATTTCTTTTGTATAATTTTTGTATTCACCTAAATCAGGAGTTATTAAGTGGTTTTGTACATGTTCTGGACCCCTTTGGCAGTCTGGTGAAACTTCTGAACCTTTTTTCAGAATGTTTTTAAATATATTTACACAGTGTATTTAATAAAATACACATGATTATAAAATAAGCCAATTAAGAGGTATCCTTTCCACATAATGATTTTTCTCCTTGCAGTTTTGATATGTCACAGGTTGGCATAAGAAATTAAATGGCATTTCAGGGGAGTTTTGTGGAAGTAACAGACCACACACAAAGGCCAACAGATAACACAGAAAAGTTTAGCAACTCAGAAATGCATAAAATATATCTAGTATTATATTTTTACTATAAGGTACTATAAATGCCACATAAAAATAAAAGAAAAAAATCAGGCTTCATCTCTAGTATGAAGGGAGGGCCAACATTTTTATTCAAATTTTCCAGATTATGGAGGTACAAACCCCTAATCCTCACATGTGGAAGGGATAAATGTATATAGAAATAGCCATCATATATATGTATACCTAAATGTGTATATATAATATATATTACATATACACATAAGTTATATATACATATATACAATGCTTTACCTAAAATCAGGAAGACTTGAATTCAACATCAGGCCTCAGAGACTGTGTGATCCTGGGCAAGTCACTTAACCACTTGGTCTCAATTTCCTAAACTGTATCATGAGATAACAATAGCTGTTAGCTCTTTAGATAGTTATACACCTATATAATGTATGTGGGTATGCATGCATACACTCACAAGTTCATGGGTTCCATTTTTAAAACCTAGTAAGGACATTATTTCACCCCATAGAATATATCAGTTCCTTGAGGGAATAGAGGGTTTCATTTTTGTGCCCACACACATCACAGTGCTGACCTATAGGAAGTAATTAATAAATGTTTGCTTGTTTGTTAGCGTGCTGAATGAGTGAATGATTGGACAACATACTAAGTTCTAGAGGTACAAAAGCAATATAAAAAAGGTGTCAGCCCTTAAGGAGCTTATTTCTGTTGGGGCCACAGGTATACCTCATTCTATTGGGCTTTGCTTTATTTTTCCTCACAGATATTGTGTGTGTGTGTGTGTGTGTGTGTGTGTGTGTGTGTGTTTAACAAATTGAAGGTTTGTAGCAACCCTGCCTTGAGCAAGTCTGTGGGAGCCATTTTTCAATAGCATGTACTCCTATCATGTCTCTGTGTTACATTTTGGTGATTCTCATAATATTTCTAACTTTTTTGTCATTCATATAATATCTGTAAAAAATTTATTCATATTATATCTGTAACTATTTCATTATTCATATTATACCTGTGGTCTTCGATGTTACTATTCCATGTTTTGGGACACCACAAGCTATATCCATGTAAGATCGTGAACTTAATTGAGAAATGTTGGGTGTATTCTTACTGCTCTCCTGGCCCATCATCCATCATTCCCCATCCTTTTCTCTCTCTCTTTTGGCCTTTCTATTCCCTGAGTTACAATGATATTGAGATTAGGCCAATTATTAACTCTACAATGGCCTTTAAGTGTTCAAATGAAGGAAGATTTAATCAATTCAGCCAACTTGATTGTTGTCTTATTTTAAGAAATTGCCCTAGCCATCCTAGCCTTCAGCACCCACCATGCTTGTCCTTCAGCAGCCATCAATATCTAGGCAAGACCCTCAACCAGCAAAAAGACTCCAACTCCTCAGTGAAGCCTCAGATGAGGTTAGCATTCAAGTACTTTTCAATTAAAGCATGTACAATTTTTTAGACATAATGCTGTGGCATACTTTATAGACCACAGTATTGGGCAGACATATCTTTTATACACACTGGGAAAGCAAAAAATTCATGTGACTCCCTTTATTGTGATATTTGCTTTATTGTGGCAATCTAGAACCAAACCTGCACTATTTCTGAGGTATGTCTGCAATTGCTACATGGTACCTTACCAATTCAAATGCCTCTTTTCCCAAGAAACCTTCCTTGTCTGAGAAATTATTTCTTTTCTCCAAATTCCCACATTTTCTATATTTTTTATTGTATTTGTGTACAAATAATTATCAGCATCCCAGTTCAAGATCTATAGAGTACTCTTCTCATAACAGTTCGGGGGGAGGGTGCAGTATAAATTTTAATGCCCCCACTTTACAGAAGAGGGAACTGAGATGTGCAAAAGTAAAGTGACTTTGGGGTTATAGATTATGTGTAGACAAATCAGAGGCAAGTTTGATCATAAGTAGAGGGTCAGTCTTAGAGTCAGGATAACAGTAGCTCAAGTCCTGACCTCTATTAGTCCTAGCTGTGTTGCCCAGGTAACTCTCTAAGACCATAAGTTATAGATGAGTTGCTCTCTTTAATTGGTGAAGAGAATTTCTGAATCATAAGTTTCCTATACTGATGAGATCATAGGTCTGGACAAAAAAGAACTAAAATGTATGTGTATATGTGCATACATGTACATGCATGTATGTATATACAAATCTCTACACATATGTATATTGTAGAGATATACATATACCCACATACTTTACAATGTCCTTATCCCCTTGGGCACTCAAATATCTGATGATTATATAATAATCAATTGTTATTATTGATAAATAAATTTTAACTTTGATATTTATTAATTATATGATACTAGAAAAGTCACTTTATCTTTCCATGCCTCAGTTTCCTCCTTTATACAATGGGGTCATTAATAATGGCAGTCCCTACCTACCATCTTTTTTTGTGAAGGAAAATGCATGATAGAAATATGAGTTATGATGATTTCCCCTAAAGACCAATCTGAGGGACTTAAAGCCAGGGTCAGCAAAGAAATAAAATATTACATTAGTGCGGAAAGGGAAAAGAATGCCAGGAATACTGTATTATTTGGTGAGATCTCTATTAAAAAAAAAAACCCATGGCAAATTGTGGGTAAAACACTTGGGGTCTAAAATTATACCCCACAGATCCAGAATGAGGCTGAACTAGCCAGGAAATGAAACCTCCCTAGAGGAGTCTGTGGGTGGGGTGGAGCATGGTGGCCCTCAAGCCAACTGGGCATCAGTGGTCAGAATAGGCACAATTAACATAAGGGGTGAAGGGGAGGGTCTGTTACAAAGCATAAGACTCAGGAGATGCGGAGAGTAATCCTTCCGCTACACTTGGCCTTCGCCAGGCTATCGTGTCTAATTTTAACTGTCACATTTAAGAAGGATTTGGAGAAGCTGGAGAGGGTCCAGAGCCAAGCAGCAGAAATGATGAAAGGTTGAAAAATAGAACTTATGTGGAAAGGTTATAGAAGTTGGGAATAAAAGTAAATTTAGGATGTGTGATGTGGGGGTGGGGAAGGAGTAGGAGGTTTGCTTAACTGTCCTTCATCTTCAGAAGTAGATGGTTTAGTTGACAGCAAGAAAGAATTAAGTTAGACTCAAAGAAGGAGTTTCTCGTATTGATTTGTCTGGACTCTGCTGTCTCTAGGGTTCTTTTAAAGGTCTATAGGGAAGAGCAGCTGGGTGGCTCAGTGGATAGAAAGCCAGGTCTGGGTTTGGGGTTTGGGTTTGGGGACCAAATCTGGCCTAAGATACTTCCTAACTGTGTGACCCTGGGCAAGTCACTTAACCTTTTTTTACCTAGCACTTACTGCTCTTCTCCCTTGGAACTGATGCTTTGTGTAGATTCCAAGACAGAAGGTAAGGGTTTTAGAGGGTAATAAAGGTCAATGAAGAGAGGAACTTTTAGAGGGCTTCTTTTATTTTCCCTTGCCCTAAAAAACAACTCTTCTTTTCAGGACCTTGAGCCTTGTTCTCCCTTGCTCCAAGAAGGTCTAGAGAAAGTACTATTGGAAGGGAAAGGATCAGAGAACCTAAGGAATTTTAAGAAATTAGTGCTGGACAAGGACTTGGAGTTATCTAGTCCAAGAGTTCTTAACTTTTTGTGTCATTGTCTGGTGAAATCTATGGATGCTTTCTCAGAATAATGTTTTGAAATACTTAGAATAAGATTACAAAGGAAATCAATTATAGTCAAATCCAGTTTATAAAAAAAATTAAAAGTAAAATTTGTGAATGACAGATTAAGAACTCCTATTTTAGGGTAACCCATTTTTATTTTTAGGACAGCAGCATGTTGTAGTAGAAAGGTCAGAGGTCTTGAATTCAAATCCCAGCTCTACCACTTATTTTTGCAGCTAAGTGTCCAAGTTGATAGAGTGCTAATCTTAGTTAGTTAGGAATACTCATCTTCATGAGTTCAAATCCAATGTCATGTACTTACTGTTTATGTGACCTTGGGCAAGTTACTTCACCCTGATTACCTGAATTTCTTCATCTGTGAAATGAACTAGAGAAGAAAATGGAAAACCATTCCAATATCTTTGTCAAGAAAACCCCAAATGGGGTCACAAAGACTTGGACATGACTTAAAGGGGACTCCACCACAACCGAGGACTCCATATGTAGGGGATGCATCACTGGAATGGGTCTCTCTCCTCATTCTAATAGATAGAATGCTATCTATCTCAGACAGCATTCCACCTAGCACCTACACTTTGGAAATGGGAATATAGGGAGAAGAAAAGTACCAATTCTCATCCCTTCCCACCCACTCCCTTGAAAACATATGGAAAGATATTCACAGATACACATACATGAACACTACCTGCAGTGGTATACATTTTAATAACAGTTTAAGGTTTATGAAGTACTTTATACAGAGCAACCTTGTAAGTCAGAGCCACAGACAGAGAAACATATAAATCACCAAATGCAAAGGACAAAGGACTTTGTATTGTCATACAAATACACATGAAAACACATTATTATTTCCTTTACAAATCTAACTCCTTCGCTCTTCTCTTATTTTCCCTAAATTTCTCTCTTTTCTCAATAGCCAGGAGTCCCTCTTCCCAGCTGGGTCCTAAGGAAGACTCATCAAAAACAGGTGTCAGAGAACAGGTGGGTGGGCATAGGCCCAGGAAAATCAGGGCAGGATGAAAGCAGTTCCATGCATAGGCAGCTTTGGGAGAGACTTTGCGATAGCCCAGGCAAGTGATCTCCACTTGGGAGACAGAATCATCGCTGGAAATTGGAGGGCTGGAAAGGGAGGAGCAAGGTATCTTGATAATATTGGTTTCTTGTAGACTTAGTGAGGTGCTTTCAGAAAACTAACATCATTCCGGCCTGTTAGCTAAGGAAACATACAATTCTCAGACCTTGCCTCTACTCCTATCTTCTTGCAGGTCAAAAATGGACCACATCCGTGCATCCTCCCCCAAGGTAGGGCTGCCCCTCTCTATCTATCCCAGATGGATGGAGGCCATTTTGGTTTCTAAATCTACCTGAAGAGAAGTTTCTTTTGCACTTTCAGGCATCAGTAATCCATCAGGGCTTCTGCATGCCACTTCATCCTGGCATTAGGGTTTCCTGAGGGCAGGAGTTCTGTCTCCCATAAGACTGGGAGCTTTCCAAGGGCAAGGACTGAGTCTTCTCCCAGCCCCTGAAGCTCATCCCCTCCCCCTTCCTGAGTAACTTTACCTGTCCATCAACTTCTTTTTTTTTTTTTTACCAATTAGGAGGTTCATTAAAAGCTTTATGTTGGAAAAATGATTTGGAATTAGCCTTTCTTAATTCACAACTGAAATAAATGAATAGATGCATTCTATTCAAAACAAACAGATATGTAATAAATTTTTCAAAAGGTGTGGCATGGTAAGCATAGAAGCCCTCTCTATAAAAGATATATACATCTGCTTGTTGATGGGAAAGGGAGATCAGGGTCCCAAGGTCTCTGACTGTCAGGCTCCCACATCTGATATAAATATTTCCATTAGAAAAGAAAAGGAAACATATCAAAAGATGTTATTGGTGAGGGTAGCTGGGTGACTCAGGGGATTTAGAGTCAGGTCTAGAGATGGGAGGTCACAGGTTCAAATGCAGCCTCAGACACTTCCTACTTGTGTGACCCTGGGTAAGTCACTTCATTCCCATTGACTAGCACTTACTGTTTTTCTTCCTCAAAAATCAACATCCAGTATTAATTCTAAGAGATAAGGTACAAATATAAAAAATACATGTTATTGATCATTTGTCACAATTATTATCACCCCAAACCTTCAGAATTTAAGTGCCAAATAGTCCAGGCAGCTACATCCTGGAACAAAATATTTCCATGAGAACACCAGAAAAGTTCTCTTTAGCTTTCTTGTTCTCCCTCTGGTTACTTGGACAATCAGCTCAAATGTCCAGGCCAAAAGTTCTAGGTCACTGAGTTTAGTTTTTATCTACCACCTATCAATAGCCTGAGAAGTAGGAGAAGGGCTGGTAGCCCCATGAAGGCTTTTGATAATAAGACTTTCTTTGGTTTCCCCTCTCACTGAGACAGCAAGGTAGCATAGTGAAGAGAAGGTTAGTTCTGGATTAAGGAAGACCTGTCTTAGTCACTAGCTATGTGACCCTGGGCAAGTCACTTAACTTTTGTTTGGCTCCTTGGAAAAATAAGGATCTTGATAGCGCTTAGCTCCCAGGATGTTGTGAAGATCAAATAATATTTACAAAGTTCTTCAGCGCAAGGTGCTATATCAAAGTTTCTTTCCTTTATCGACTTTGCTTCACTGATTGAAATTGGGTGGATGGTGAAGTAGATTGGGGTGTGGTGGGTGGGAAAGGTTTGTGAAAAATTCTAAGACCCTTAAAATGGGTTTGGGGCTTTTTATGTATTTTCAAAGAAAGAGCTACAATGCTTGGCACATAATAGGTGCTTAATAAATGTTGGTTGATTGAGATGAATTCATTACTTGGTATAGTTGGTTTAATGTTAATAAACAACAGAAAGAAAGCAGTACTCCACTTTCATTTTACTTTCATCTTTTCTACCAAAGAGAATATTTATTTTCAAACTGGAAAGCGTAAAACAAACATGATTATGAGGGAATTAAAGCTTAAGATAGGAAAGGAGATAAGAAAACACTGTAGATGCTTTAAATAACTGACATTTATATAGCCTTTTAAGATTCTCAAAGCATTTTTATATACAATGTCTCATTAGATTCTCACAGCTACCATGTTAGATGAGTGCTATTATCATCCCCATTTTACAGATGAGGAAACTATTACTTGAAGAAGTCAAGGGTTGGATAAGGAGTAGGTATAGGAAATGGGATTTGTCTTCTTGTCTCTTGTCTCCACATCCTACAGCCCTTCCATTACATTATGGTGTCTCTTAATCTCCTTGAATTTAGGGATTCAGTCAAATTATAACCTTCTTTGTTTGTTTGTTTAGTCAGTTGTTTCTGATTCTTTATGATCCTATTTGGGGATTTCTTGGAAAAGCTAATGGGGTGGTTTGCCATTTCCTTCTCCAGTTGATTTTACAATTGAGGAAACTGAGACCAAGAAGAATCAGTGACTTGCCTAGGCTAATATCTGAGGTCAAATTCAAATCCATTTCCTCCTGACTCTTGGGCTGGCATTCTGTCCACTGCTCCACCTAGCTGTCCCTAAATTATAACCTAGGGTATTGCAAAAATTTGCAGATGGAATGGAAGAACTGTTTCAACAATCTTTGAGGAATCCTAGAGAATGGGAGAGGGGAAAAAGACTGGTGGTGGTCAAATAATCTGAATTTCTGAAAGTGTAAAAAATGAAATTCTGGGAACTACAGATGTGTTAATCCCCAGCAAAAATCTAGGAAAGACTATTAAAGGGAGGGTTTGAATGGAGCTTTGAATGAGAAGCAGGGATCAGTGGAAGCCATCAGGGGTCTAATAAGAAATCTTGTCAGAATAAACTCATTATTTTTTTTTTTACAGGGTTGCTAGTAGATTAGGGAAATGCCATAAACTATGTATCTACATCTATGATAAGGATTGCTTTGATAAAGTTTTTCATCATGTGCTAATGGAAATAATAGAAAAATATAGACTGGATGATAGAATGATTAGGCAGATTTGTAGCTGGTTGGAAGACTATGTCCAAAGAGGGAGATGATTAATTGATTTATAGCAACTGCAAAGGAGAACTCTAGTGGAATGCCCCAAGGACCTGTCCTTGGAAGCCTATTCTACTCAACATTTTTATCACTGACTATGTTGAAGACTTGTCAAATTTTCAAATTGTACAAGGCTATGAAGGATATCTAATATGTTGGATGATGGAATTTGTATCTCAAAACATAAAAAATGAAGAAAATTGAGCAAATCTATGAAGATAAATTTTAATAGAGATAAATAACTTAATTTTTTTTTAAATCAACTAATTATGGAATCAGAAGGTGTGGCTTAGCTATTTCTATGAAAAAGATATTTAGCAATGATGATAATAATAGTAAAAAGAGCAAGATTTGATGTTTAAAAAAAGTACTGTTTATGCATTATCTCATTTGATTCTCCCAGCAAACTAGTGAGGTAGGGGATATTTTTATACCCATTTTGTTGAGCAGGAAACAGAAATAAAATCAAAGATTTTAAGCGACTTGCTCAGGGTGATGCAATGAGAATGTGTCTGAGTTGGGGTTTGAATTCAGATCTTCCTGACTCCAAGTCCAAGGCTTTTATCCACCGAGCAAGCTGGCTAGCAGGCTTCAAGTTCGATGTAATCAGTGTAAAGTAGCCAACAGAAAACTAAAACAAAACAAAAAACTTCTGTGATCTTAGGCTACAATTAGGGAAGTGTGGTGTTCAGGTTAAGGGATTGAACCCTCTAAGTCTCAATCAGCTCTAAATCCAATGCTAAGATTACCATAGTATGCCCCAGGGGAAGTCATATTAAAAATATTGATAGATTCTCTTTTTACATTACTTTCATATGAATATATCCTTTTCCCTGTAACAAAAAAAAATAATAAAAAAGAAAATGGGAAAGGAAGAAAAAAAGGGATACAGTAGTTCAGTAAAACCAGCTTACCAACTGAATCTGATAGAATGTTCTGCAGCCATATCCCTTCACAACTGCATAGAAGAGGGGAATGTTTATTTCTTTTTCATAGACAAATTTGGTCATCATGGAAGGGATGATGTGTGTTGTGCTTTGTCCATGTAAGTTATGTGTGTCCACATGGGTCTGTCTAGAGGTGTCCCTGTCCCTGTCCCCTTCTCTAAAGGAGACTCATTTCTACTAGAAACAGAAGTAGAAATTTCCGGCCAGATGCTGGCCATTCTGTTGTCCTCAGAAAAAGGTATAATTGGCACCAATAATTTATGTATTCACTATTCCAAATATTGTTCATCTAGAGAAAATTATTTCTAGGTTCAAGCTGAGTTCTTGATTGCTCTCCCTTAATGGGGAAGGAATGCTCCTTGTTAAGTACCCAAGACTTGGATGCAAGCTTTTCATACATACCCTTCCCACCAAATGCCAGGTCTACAAGAAGACATGTGGCAAATAGAAGAGAAATCCATTCATCTGAATGGAGAGGAAATAGAAATCAAAGAAGTTATGCCAATAAAAATATACCAGACAATAAAGAATGAATGAGCTTTTCTAGAGGAAATAAGGTAGTTCATCCAAGGGGAAATTCCCCAATGTCCATAATGTAATAACCTGATAATGGGGACATGATGGAGATTCTTGCTCTCTTACATCCCAGATTCTTTGTTAAAGGCAGCTAGATGGTGCAATGGATAGAGTCCTGGGCTTGGAATCAGGAAGACCTGAGTTCAAATGTGGCCTCAGAAACCAGCTGGGTGACATTAGGCAATACTCTGCTTTCTTTAGTTTCCTAATCTGTAAAATGGGAATACCATTTGTACCTACCTCCCAGGGCTGTCCTGACAGTCAAAGGAGATAGTATTTGTAAAATGCTTAGCACAATGCCTGGCACATAATGCTCTATAAATGCTTATCCCAAATCCCTTTCGTTTTTCTCAGTCCTTCTCTCTCTTTACGGACCTGAAGAGAAATTGGAACCTTGTATCTTAAAGCCAGAAACTAAAAGACCAGTATCGCTCTTCTCACTTGAACTCTCACCAGTTTTGTCTCTCTTGAAGTCACAGAGGATTGAGTGATGCATTTCTACCAATGAGGAGGGTCTTATGCAAATGAACTTTGAGCCACAGATTATAATTATAAACACGATGGTCCGTATATTTTGTTATTGTGAGTTTTGTTTTTTTGCATTTATATTGTTGGGGTCACTGACTTTATTGTTTTCTTGATTCTGCTCATTCCCCTCTGTATCAATAAATCCTTCCACATTCATCACTTCTAATAGTGTAGAAATATCCCATAACACTCATGAACACAATTTAGTCACAATCCACTGTTTCCAGTTCTTTGCTAACTCAAAAACTGACACTATTAATACTTTCATGTGTATTGGTCCTTACTTTCTCCATTCTTCATGAGCTATATGTCAGTCAAAAAGTACAAGTATTTTAATCACTTTCTCTGCATAATTCAAAAGTGCTTTCTAGAGGGGTTGGACCATTTCATAAGGAAGCCATATTTTAAGAGGGATGCTTGTAAGCTGGAGGATATCCAGAATAGGACAAATAGGATGATAACAGAACCAGAGCTCAAGACTAAAAGAACTTACTTTGGGGAAGGCTAGTACATTTGAATTCAATTTTAGAAAAAAAAATTGAATATTTAAAGAATTGTTCATGAGAATTTAGAAAATGAAGTTATCCCAAAAAGCCAATATGGATCTGTCAAGATCAGTCTATGACAGATTAATCTCATTTCTTTTTTTGACAGGGTAACTAAGTAGATAAATCAGCAAAATACTACAGACAGAAAACTTGTATCTCAGTAAAGCATTTGACAAAGTCTTTCATGATATCTTTTTGAACAAATGGAAAAATTTGGGTTAAATGATTGACTATTTTGATGAATTCAGAACCTTATGAATGATCCTATTGAAATAATAGTTTATTAAGAGGTTGATGCAAACTTGGAGGTGGGCTGTTAGTGGAATGAAATCTTCTTGGCCATATGATATTCAACATTTTATCAGTAACTTGGACGAAGGCATACATAGATGACATACATATCAAATTTGCAAATGATACAAAGCTCGGAGGGATATCACACATTCAATCTTTGATCACGCTCAGTGTGTGATTTGATATCACACATTGGCAATCATCAAATGATATCAATAGGCTAGACTGATGGGTCAACACTCAAAAGATAAAATCTATACTCAAAAACTCCATTGAATGTAAATATTCCTTCCCATGGTGCAAAATGTAACTAACCCATTTATGCCTGACCATCCTATGTGAGTGGGTTTCATCCACCTTTTTAAGTTCTTCACCGGGGAGTTGGCCAATATATTGGAGGTTTCCATGACCATATGACTATGTCACTCCTCTGTTCAAGAATTATCGGTGGCTCTCAATCACCTATACCAAAAAAATAAAATAAAATAAATAAACCCAAACTCTTCTATGTGTCATTTAAAATTCTTCACAACTGCAGTCTACTTTACTAGGTTTATTACATATTACTGCAAAGTAGAAATTGTTTCATTCTTTGGAGTTAATAATAAAATTTAAAACTTAGCTATTACATAGAACTTTGAGACTCACAATGACCTTTATATTTTAACATGTTTGATCCTTGTGTTATTACTACTTTCATTTTATACATGAAGAAACAGAGGCTGGGAAGGGCTGAGTGATTTGATTAGGGTTACTCAACTAAGTGCAGGAGACTGGATTTAAACTCAGGTTAGGAAAAAAAAACAACAACCTTCACTTCCATCTTAGAATCAATACTCTGTATTGGTTCCAAGGCAGAAGAGCAGTAAGGGCTAGGCAACTGGGGTGAAGAAAGTAACTTTCCCAGGGTCACACAGCTAGGAAGTCTCTGAATCCAAATTTGAACCCAGGACCTCCCATCTCCACGCCTGTCTCTTGCTACATTGAAACTTTGTCTTCTTGACTGCAAGTCGAGCACTAGTGCCACCTTAATGCTGCCTTCATCCCCTGGCACAGTACCTGGTACTTAATTGGTGCTTCTGGTGTGCTTGGTTGAGTAACAATGTTGTAGTGAGGCTGCTTTATGTCTTCCTGTAGGAGACACTCCATTCTCCATCTCCATGTTTATTATACCTTCATGCCAGGAATTCATTTCCTTCTCCCCTTTCCCTCTTGGAATCCCAGGCTTCTTTCAAGTGTCAGCTCTCATTACTTTCTAAAGGAGAATATCCAGATCCTCACCCTGTCCCCCGCCCGCCCCTCGTGTTCTCCTTTGTAAATCTACTTTGGACACATTTTATATTTGCTTATCTGTCTTTATGTTGTATGAACATGCATGAATGTGGGTGTGTATGTGTTCTCTCCAAACTCCCAGAGGCTTGAAGGCAAGGACCATTTCTTTTCTTTTTCTTTGTATACCAGCACCTAGCATATAGAAGGAGTTTAATAAATGTTTGTTCAATAAACAAATGATCTCTGTGGTCCTTTTCAATTCTAAGATCCTGAGGGTCTGTGAAAAACATTTCATAATAGGATGAGTTGAAAGATCTGGGGATGTTTATTTAGTCTGGAGAAGAAAAGAGTCTAAGCTTTTGTGAATCATGAGCTAATTCTGTCAGACAGTCCAAGACCCTCTTGAGCATCTTAGTGAGCTTAGAGGCTGGAGGGAGCCTCAGGGTAGAATGGCTGGGGAGGAGGGTGATATCAGAAAGGTACTCTGCCTCCCTCCCCACCACCAACCCACCCATGTATCACGCAGACTCATCCTGCCTTCATGCAATAATCACTGCTTTTGTTGTCAGCACCATGGCTAATAACAACACCTTGTAGGGCAAGGTGGAGAGGAAGGGAGAAGGATTCCCAGGGAAATGATCTCCTTTATCAGTGCTGGTCAACCATTTTCCTAAAACTTATCATTGTAGTTCCCTGGGGAATTCGAAAGATTTAATGACTTATCTGGGATTGTACAACCAGTTTGTATCCGAGACAAGAATTGAACTCAGGACTTTCTCACGCTGGGGGACTGTCTAGGTGCAATTTCATGCTGTTTTTCAATACAAATGAGTAATAAAAAAAATTATAAGTTTTAGCCCTCTCTATCATATTTCATTATCATCATCTCATTTGATCAACTTGTCAGTGTAGGCAGGAATGATCCTATTTGACAGGAGAACAAACTGAGGCTCAAGGAGAATATTCAAAGTCACTGCTTGGTTTCCTGACAGAGATGAAACTAGGACTTAGTCCTGTGATTTCTAGCTCAATGCAGTTGTCACTACACCATGCTAAAACCTTGTTTAAAGCAGTCCTTCTATGAATCCTGGCTTACACTAGCACCCGTTAGCTCCCCTCACCCACAGACACACGTGTTGCAGGTGGTCCCTGTGCCCTTTACTCTCCACAGCTCTTTGGAGAGACCCAGCCAGTCACTGATGGTGCTGCTTCCTCTCTCCCAGGCTGGCTCCCGCCTGATGCAATTATAAATCACTGCACTTTCCCTTCATTCAGACCTGATGTTTAATTCATTGCTATCCTGGCTGTTTTAATGCAGAACATTTATTCTGTGGAAGGAACAGCTTTGTTTTCCCTCTGCAGTGTTATTCTCCTTGTTTAGAATGCCATTTCCATGGCTTTGGTTGGGGGTGGGGGATGGCAAGGAGGGAATAGATTTGTTGTTTGGCTGCTCACTGGCCTCTCATCCTCCCCCTCCAGAGGAGTGACCTACTCTGCCTTCCTGGGGACTCATGCATGTCTGCTGGTGAGTCAGCTCCACGAGGAGAGGCTGCAGAGAACTGGGGCTTGCCCCGTCCTGGCTCCACATCCCTTGCAGGCCCTCAGCCCTGGGTCCCGAGGCCAAGCTGAGGCAAAGCTTTGATCCCAGAGATCACAAAGCCCCTTGATATGGCGACGTGTCCCTCAGCATTTCCAGTTTCTGCCTTCAAGGTGGTGCTCACTTGATATGGTGATGAGAGAAAAAGAGAGAGATAGACCAGAGACTGGAACAGAGAGAGAGACAGACAGACAGACAGACACAGGGAGATACAGACAAGTGAGAGAGAAACAGAGAGAGTCATTCACACTTAGCAAAGCACAATAATCCTGGGAAGCCAAATTGGCTTACCATCTCCTGCCCCTGGACTTTTGCATAGGCTCCCCACGCTGCCTGGAACACACCTTTTCCACCCTTCTGTCTGATAGAATGCCATTATTTCTTTCAAATACCACTTCCCCTGGCTCCTTTTATCCTTCTATATGTTAATGTTCCTCCCTAAAACTATTTTATATCTGTTGTTCTATCCTTTTTATAGTGTCCATCTCTTCTCATGGCCCCATTTGGAGTAGTCTAGGTAAATATTGTGGAGTGGTTTGCCATTTCCTTCTCCAGCTCATTGTTTAGATGAGGAAACTGAGGCAAACAGGGTGAAGTGACTTGCTCAGGAACACACAGCTAGGAAGTGTCCAAGACTGGATCTGAACTAAAAAAAAAAATGAGTCTTCCTAATTCCAAGTTGAGCACTCTAGCCACTGCACCACCTACCTGCTCCTACTTTATATCTAATTTGAATATATTTTGTATTTGCTTTTTATGCATATATACTATTTCCCCCCAAGGTCAGTGATTGGTTTGTTTTGTGTCTGTAATCCTAGAACCTAGCAAAGAACCTGTAAAATAAGTGTTCATTGCATTAATGAATGAAGGAGAAACTACAACCATTTTGATCCTCATTTTAGAGATGGGAGTCCTTTGCTATGGCCCTCCTTTAGTGTTTTTTAGTGTCACAGAGGGTATCCCTGGTACTTATATTGGAAAAGAGCATGCCCCTGCCAGGACTTACTAATTAGAGAGGTTTCATGTGTGCTCCCAAGAAGGCTTATGTCTCTTGTATAAGGACCAGCCTCAAAAGATGTTAGTTATTAGGTAAGAAATTGTTTTTTCATAGCAACATGTAAGAGGTAACGTACAGTGGAAAGACTATTGGGTTTGGAGCCAGAGAACTTCAGCTGGGACCTTACCTCAATTCCTTGCTACCTTTGTGACCTTGAGAAAATCAATTCACCTCGATGGGCTTCATTTTCATCCTCTACAAAGTGAGGTCTTTGTGACTTGATGGCTCTGAGGACCAGAGCACAAATTAATTAATTAATAATTTTTGGATTTATTTATTTATATATTAAAATTTTTTAAAAAATTAACTAATCATTGCCACAAAATTATTTCTTCAAGACATATAGGGGATGTGATCTGTCCAACATGAGTAAAGAAATGGGGTCTTGCAGGATTGAAGTGTAGATTAAGAAATAGAAGCACAGAAGAGATTTTCCCAAGTCCAAACAGCTGTTTTGCAGAGCAGGAATTAAAAGTCATATCTTCCAACTTCAGGTTATTTGATGGGAGAGACTCTACTATCCCAAATATATTCCTTCCTCTATATAAGTTTTCTAGTCACATTTGTTGTTCAGTCATTCAATTGTGTCCCACTCTTTGTGACTCCCTGGACAACTGAGCTCTTCTATCCTCCACTATCTCTTCAAGTCTGCCCAAGCTCATGCTCATTGCTTCCATGACACCATCTATCTATCTCATCTTCTCTCATCCCTTTCTCCTTCTACCTTCAGTCTTTCCTAACATCAGGTTCTTTTCCAATGAGCCTTTGCATTATGTGGCCAAAGTATTTAAACTTCAGCTTTAGTATTTGTCCTTCCAATGAATGGTGTTGAATGAATTTCTTTAAGTATTGATTGATTTGATCTCCTCACTGTCCAAGGGTCTTTCGAAAGTCTTCTCCAGCACCACAATGTGAAAACACTGATTCTATGGTACTCAGTTTTCAGACTCTCACAGCCATACATGGCTCCTGGGGGGGAAAAACAACAACAACAACAACAAAAACATAGCTTTGAATTCTCTATTGTGACATGTCCATCTTGGTTACCTTGTGTATCAGCTTATAATTTCATTGAGCTATGCAGGTCCCTCTCAGATGATGAGGCAGGGATGCAGGAAGGAGGTTCTGGTCACATAGGGTCCTCTATTAACAAGACAGCATCTTCAAGTCATATCAACAAACATCTATTAAGCCTGTTATTATTCCTAACACATTGCTAAGACATGGGAATACACATACATGCAATATATCTCTCCCAGCATCCTCTGATACCAATGGCCTTTGCTGTCACTCGACTCTTCTTGCAAAATTCCATTTTTCCTTTGCAACCTTTCCTTGCAACATGAAATCTTAAGACTTTCTAGATGCAACAAGGTAGCCTAATGGATAGACTACTGGGGCTGAAGTCATGGAGACCTGAGTTCAAATCCTGCCTCAGATCCTTACTAGCTTTGTGAGCCTGGGCTCACAAAGAAATGAAATGAAAACACAAATGAAGACCCAATAAAGGAAGATACAATGAAATGAAAGCAGACACACAGTACCATATGCATTTTGAGCTAAAGAGATGGGGAGAATTTTTGTATCAGGTCTGGAAGCTTTGCCACCTAAGAGAGTGTTGAGAGAGCCTGGTAAAGAATGGGATCTGGCCAGGAGTTCTAGAGTGGAATGTTAATGAGATTGCCTGACTAAGTGGAGAGTGATGAGGTTTGAGAAATTAGCACAGGCTATTCCTCCATTTGTGATGGGCAGTGCTGAATGGGAGGGCTGGAGACAATCAAAGACACACTCATATATGTTCAAAGCTGATCCTGTAGCCAACTACAGGAATCAGAGTTGAAGTTAACAAAACTCAGGGCTATGGCACTGGCTGTCACCCTTTCCTGGAACATATTTCCTTTTAACTTTTGGTTTCTAGAATGTC
Organism: Monodelphis domestica; assembly: GCF_027887165.1. Classification (NCBI taxonomy): domain Eukaryota; kingdom Metazoa; phylum Chordata; class Mammalia; order Didelphimorphia; family Didelphidae; genus Monodelphis; species Monodelphis domestica. Next base: position 280,658,171 of record NC_077228.1, read on the forward strand.
TTACTATCTTCAAGACTCAGCTCAAGAACCATTTTCTACCCCAAATCCTCCCCCTCAGACAACACACAATTTGCCAATGTTCTTTCTAAAAATACTTTGAATTTATTCAGTTACATGCTTATACACACACATATATAATATCTATCTATCTATCTATCTATCTATCTATCTATCTATCTATCTTGTCTCTGCCCATCAAATGTAAGGTCATTGAGATAAAGGATTTATCCATTTCTCTCTTTGTATCTGCAAAATCTACCTCAGTGCCTGGTGCCCACTATGCATTTCAGAAATGCTTGTTTATCAACTCAATTATTTAAAGTTTTGGCCTTTGTTATTTTTATTATTAGGATATATTTACTTATAAAGCATTAGACTTAACATTTCCCAACAATGGAATGAGGTAGGTTATGTATCATGGTGTGATTGAAAGAAACTCGTGGTGCTAGAGAAGGTACCATTGTCCTATTTTTCTTCACTTTTGGAGGAATTTTGCTAGGAATCTTTCCATTCGTCTACCCCCGGTTTCCTCATCTCAGCTCTCCAGGTAGAGTGACAATATGATATATGCACAGTGGAACAAAACTCTGGACTGAGAGCCTAGAGGCCTGGATTCAAATGTTAGCTTTTCTACTTACTATCTGAAACACCTTGGGGAAAGTTAATTTCCTCTCTCTGGGACTGTTTCTTCTTCCTTTTTTTTTTTTTAAACCCTTACCTACTGTCTTGGAACCAATACTGAATATTGGTTCCAAGGCAGAAAAGTGGTAAGGGCTAGGCAATGGGGGTCAGGTGACTTGCTCAGGGTCACATAGCTAGGAATGTCTGAGGCCAAATTTGAACCTAGGACTTCCCATCTCTAGGCCTAGATCTCCATCCACTAAGCCACCCAGCTGCCTTTGACATAGTTTGTTTATCTGTAAAATAAAGGATTGGATAAGACCATTTATAAAACAGAACCACAGATTTTCTGATAGCACAAAATTGATAGGGATAGAATCACATTAGAATACTCAGCCAAATCTAATCAAATAAAAGTTAATAAGGGTAAATGTAAGGTCTTACAATTTCCCAAGTATAAGAAAGGGAAGCATGGCTGGAGAGTAGTTTAAAAAGCATTTGATATTTTAGAGGACTGTAAGCTAAATACATGATAAAGTTTCTAGAACTATTCCTTTGACTATAATAAATAAAGGGATCCAGAAATTTTGGAAATAACTAAATACTCAACCAGTACTAAATGGCGAACCTATGCCATGTGTGCCAGAGGGGGCTGCTCCCCTCACCCTCTCCAGTGCACCTGAGGACATTCCTCACATGACCCACCCCTCTTCCCAGAAGCCCAATGGGAGAGTGCCCTCCCTCCCCCATCTGGGATTAGGGAGTAGCTCACATGCAGCATGAGGGTTACAGTTTGGGCACTCAGTCTCTAAAATGTTCGCCATCACTGATATAGAGTGTTTACACAGCAGTCAAGAAGTTGAATGCAATCTTAGGCTTTATGAAGAGATTCATGGTTTCCAGGATTAAGGAAAGAGAAGTCTCATTATGGTCATCCCTGGTCAGATCCTGTCTCTAGGATCATGTTCAGTTTTGGGTACTTTGCTTTAGGGAGGACATTGGTAAGTTGTTAAGCTAGACAAGCATGTAGAGGAGGGCAATTTCAAAAGTGGAGAACCTCGAATTGACACCATGTGAGGATCAACTAAGACAGAAGACTTAGGGAATATGACATCTGTCTTTCACATAATTGAATAGTCATGTGGAAGAAGGATTACACTTGTACTGCTTGGCTCCAGAGAGCAGAACTAAGATCAAAGGTATTCAAAAGACTAATTTAAATTCAATGTCAGAAAACAAAATGAAACAAAATATCCTAACCATTGATGTTTTTTTTTCCAGGTATATCTGACTGTTTTGTAACCCCTTTTGTGGTTTTCTTGGCATAGATGCCAGAGTAGTTTGCCATTTCTTTCTTCAATTCATTTTTACAGATGAAGAAACTGTGGTAAATAGGATTAACTCACTTGCCCAGGGTCACATAGCTGAGACCAGATTTGAACTCTGGAAGACTCATCTTCCTGATATCAGCTCTGGCTTTCTATCCATTGTGCTGCCTTATTGCCTTCCTAACAATTCCCCAAAGTTCCCCAAAGGTAGAATGGGATGTCTAATATTAGTCTTAGGAATCTTCTTTGAAGGAGATGAATCTTGACCAGAGTTTTGAAGATGGGAAATGGAATTGATGTTGTGAAAAGGAGATCAAGCCAAAGTTGTTGGCTGGCTCAGAGATGGGATATCATGTCATGGGCATGTTGGGCTGGAGGGACTTCAGCTCAGATGGGCAAGATTCAAGATGAATCTTCACCTTTTTCTATTTATAAGATTGTCACAAGCATCCTTAGAGGTTGTCAGGTCTCATCATCTAATTTTCTAGAAAAGAAACAGAGGCCTAGAGAACAAAAGTGAATTACCCAAAGAACACACATCTGTCTCATGGCAAAACCAGGATTCGGAACTTTGATTTCAAATCTAGTATACTCTGTCTATGATAAGAAATAGAGGAATTCAGAAATTTCAGTCTTCTCAAAACAAATAAATTTTATACTCATTTAAGAGGACATAGTCTATGAGGACCCCCAAAAACCAATGAGAATTTAAAAAATTCAGGCCAAATGACCACTTTTTGGAGACCACAAAATTTAAGCTAAAAGAGATCTCAAAGACTATCTATTCCAATTTATGCCTAAATAAGAATTTGCTCTACAGTAATCCCACTAAATGGTCATTCAGCCTCAATTGAAGATCTCCTGTAAGACGGAGCCTGCGATTTCCTAAGGCAGCTCATTCCACACTTCAATAATCTTAGCTTTTATGAGTTTTTCCTTGCATTAAGGTTGATTTCTCTACACCTTCTACCATTTGCTCTCAGTTTTGCCTTCTGGGACTATACCAAACAAGACTAATCCCTCTTCTAGTTTCTGTGCTACTTAATATTTTTATCAGTGACTTGGATAAAGGCATCAATGACATGCTTCACCAAGTCTGCAGATGACCCCAAACTGGAAGGGATAACTAAGAGGATGGAAGACAGAACCAGGATTCAAAAAGATATACATAGGCTTGAATGTTCAGCTCAAACAGATAAAATTAAGTTTAAAAGGAATAAACACAAATTCCTATACCTGGATTAACTTCCCAAGTTCAGAATGGAGGAAATATTACTAATTATAATTCCTCAGGGAAAAAAATGGGAATTTTAATGGATCACAAGATTTAAGTGCCATGATGTCTCTGCCATCAGACTGAGGGCTGATTTCTTGAGGGACAGGAATATGTGTCCATTATTGAGACTAGGCACTCCTTGAAGATATTTCCTGTACTTATGTCTTCCTCTGCTTTATTTCACAGTCCTGCACTTTTGTAATCTATCCTTCTTTTGTGGTTTCTCCGCAAGCCAAAAACAAAGACTGCAGTCTCCCCATGGAGGAATCCTCTTAAGTATACTTGATGGATGGTCATTAGTCTCATTTTGAATATTTCCAGTCATATGGAGCTCATTACTCTCTAAAGTATGGCATTTCACTTTAGGCAGCTCTTGAGTGAGGCAGCTAGATTGTGCAATGGATAGAATGATAGGGCTGGAATTGGAAGACTCATCTTTGTGAGTTCAAATCAGGCCTCAGATACTTACTTCCCTTTGTATGCTAGCTGTGTGACCTTTGGCAAGTCACTTCACCCTGTTTGCCTCAGTTCCCTCATCTGTAAAATGGGCTGTAAAGGAAATGACAAACTATTCCAGAATCTTGGCCAAGAAAACCCCAAATGGGGTCACAGAGTGTTGGACATGACTGAAAAATGGCTAAACAACAATAACATTAGGAAGTTGTCCCTTGCATTGAGCCCAAATCTCACTTCTTTTAATTTCTACTCATTGATTTGAGTTTTAGTCTTTGGAGCTATTTAGAACAAATCTAACCCCCTTCCAGATTAAGGTCCTAAAATATTTAAAGATAATTATCATGTTCTTATAGGCAGAGAGACAGAGAGTTGCACTGGGATCCATGAAATGTTGATGTGAGCTTTAAAATGGCAGGAAATAGAGAAAGGTTAAGGCAGACAAGTTGAGGAAGGAGTAAAAAGCATGAACAATGAGGAGAATGAGGATGAAGGAAAGAGTGACAACAGAAGTAAATGAAATGAGAAGGTACAAATCATTTGAAAAAAAAAATCAAGAGTATGACCCAGATTGAGCAGCTCACTTAAGCTAGCCCTGACCTTTGATACTTAGAAAAGAAAGCTAATTTGAGATATTGCCGGGTAGGAGTGCTAAGAAGACTAAAATAATTGAGTTGCAGCACTAGAAGTGGAAAATAGGGGACATGACAGGAGGAGACCTGGTTTGAACCCAGAGGTTGTGCCCATGGGTTGTGCCCAGGACTATGATCTGAGAGAAGTTTGGAAACATAATGGGTTAAAAATTAGCATTGAACATCTTTTTAACTGCACCAAACTAGACTCTATAACTAATCTGTGTACCTGACTCTCTGCCCACTAGCAAATGTCATTTTAATAGATATTGATATCTTTTGGTTTTTTTATTCACTAGATTTCCCTCTCCATGTCCCAGCCCACCTCCTTCCCAGAGAGCTGTCCCTTATAGCAAAGAACTAAAAAGAAAAAAAGGAGAAAAAGAAAAAATCAATAAAATCAATTAATACATTGAAAAGAATCTGACATTATTTGCAGTGTTACATATTCATGGACTACCTTATCCTTCTAATTCTGCAAAGGAGTCTCAGAGAAGCAGAGATCTCCTCTCATAGTCATTATTTGGGGGAAAGCTTTTCTTTTATCATTTCACACATTTTCAATAGTTTGTGGTTGTTCTTTCCATTGATATTTTTGTAGTCAACATTCCTGGTGACTTTAAGACAAGATTAAGATAAGATCCCCTTCTCAGAGCACACCAGTTTCATTTCACTTCCAGGGACCAGTCATGATCCCTTCTACATTTATGAGAACTTCCACACAGTCTTCCAGTTCCCTGAAAGTGCCCAGTCCTTTTTTCCCTATTGAATATCTCTTGAAGAGAAATGTCAGCTCTCCTAGAACCAAGAGTGTTTCCTGCTCCCTCAGATTGTCTTCTCTTATTTCCATCTCTTACAATTGAAGCCTGAGTAATGTGTTATGTTACATACTGTTTTCTTGCCCTTGCATCATTTCATGTCTTTCCATGCTTCTCTGTATTCATCCTGTTCATAGTTTCTTATACATTAACATTCTATTACATTCATGTACCACAACTTGCTTGAATATTCCCCAATCCAATTCTCCAATGTTATTTTCCTATAAAACATATCAGCATAGGACTTGGAGCTGGAAGAGATTTTAGAGGTCCATTTTATAGACAAGGAAAGGGTATCCCAGGGACATTAAGGAACTTCTTCAAGGTCACAGTGTTTTTTGTTTTTGTTTTTGACTAGACCATGCTTGATGTGACTATGCTTCAGACTTACTACAGGGGAAGGATGAGGAGGAGAAAAAGGGAAAAACCTTATTCCAAATTTTAAAGAGAACCCTCCTTTTGTCTCTGCAATGGTTGCAGTGGCAATAACAAGGAACCTAACCTACAGATGCGGGGCAGCTAAATGGTGCAGCAGATAGAGTGATGACCCTGGAGTCAAGAAGACCTAGTTTCAAATCCAGGCTTGAATACTTTACTAGCTGTCATGACTTGAAGCAAGTCACTTAATCCTTTTTGCCTCAGTTTCTTCATCTATAAAATGAACTAGAGAAGGAAATAGTGAACCACTCCAGTATCTTTTCCCCAAACCCCCCAAGTAGGAACTTGAGGAGTTGAATGCAACTGAAAATATGACTCAATCCACAAATTTAGGAATGGAAGGGATTGTAGAAGCCATCTAGTCCAACCCTCTTATTTTACAAGTTAAGAAATTGAAGCCAAGAGAGGTTAACAACTTGCTCAAGGTCACACAGATAACTGAGTGTCAGAGCCAGGATTAGAACTTCTCTGATTCTCAATTTAGTGCGTCTTTCTCTGCACATACTGTTTCTTCACGAAGCTTTGTGTTTTGGAGGAAAACTAGTATTGGATCTGGATCACACAGCCCCCTGAATGCTGTCCCTCATCTTCTCCTAGGCCAGAAATCAAAGCTTTGGAAGCGATCATCTCTTTCATATTTAGGTATTCCCAGGGAAGAAGGATCATTGCCAGTTGGGAAAAGAGGAAAAGGAAGGGAACAGCATTTACTGAATGTCTACCACTTCTAGGTGTTCTCAGTATAAAATACTGTTCTAAGTGCTTTACACTTTTTATTTCACTTGATCTTTACAACAATCCTATGAGGTAGGTATTGAGAATTATTCCTACGGTTCATGGGATCTGACTCTTTAATCATTATACCTATGTACCTTCTGGCTTGGAGTACAAACTGTTCTTTCCCCCTTGGGTGCCTGCACTTTTATTGTCATGGGGATGGGACATGGAAATGAAGGGAGGTGTTTCTGCAAACTCAAATGCTGAGGCTCTTTTTAATACATCACCTGTACAATCCTTGTCTCCATGGATCCCTATTATCCTCGAACGTTATGTCCTGCCCTTCTCTGCTCATTCCCCTACATGTACCACAGAAGCTCTGAGCACATTACTGCACTAGATGATATCATGTTATGCTTCTTTTCCATCCCTTTATTCTACAAAAGACTGACCCCATCCCTGGCCCCACTCATTCATAGCAGATCTGGGATCACCAGTTTGAGAGCAATGCATAAAGTCCCCCACTTCTAGGAGGATGCTAGTTTCATTTGACTTCTGGGGGTCAGTCATGGTCCCCTTTACCTTTATGGAAACTTCCACCCAGCCTCCCAGTCCCCTGGGAGTGCCTAGGCCTTGTGCCTCTCCTGCCTATTGAATATTTCTTGAAGAGAAATGTCAGCTCTCCAAGAACCAAAAATGTTTCCTGCTCCCTTAAATTATTCTTGTTGGACTGTTCTTGTCTTAATTCCGTCCCCTGCAATTGGAGCCTGAGTAATGAGTTATTTCACACCAAGATTGATCTGAGTATTAGTACATCGTTTAGCTTGTGATTACGACAGCCAGTTCCAGTTATCACCTCCAAGATTTGAAGGGGAAATCAGCCTCTGGTACTGTTCTGCCAGTGTTTCCCAAGTTAGGGCCCCATTCCCAAGCTGCGGAGGATAGAGGAGGAGATCTTTGGTAAGAGGGAGGAGGGATAGGTTGTAAAGAGGGAGCAAAAAGAAGGAATATTACAAGAGGATTAATGGGGATATGTAGGGCTGATAAGTTAAAAAAAAACCCAACAACTTCTTGACAAGTCTGGAAAGCTGAATGAAGGGTAGCCAGAGCAAGGAAAAGGATAGATCAAAGGCAAAAGGAAAGAAAGACCTGAGATCTAAAAGGAGTGATGTCAATAGTGAAATTAGCTTTGTCAGTAGAGAGAGCATTTTTCTTCAGTAAGATTATTTCCAGGAATCAAGTGGAATTACAAGTCATGATTCAGAAAGCCAGAATTCCTGCAGGGTTCAATAAACTCCCTCCTCCACACAAACACTGGCCTTATGCGAATATATCTTATATATATCAACCCATTCTAAGCACTTGGAGATTAATTGAATGAATGAATGGAAAGGCATTTATTAAGTATCAACCATGTCCCAGGCAGTAGTCTAGGCAATGGGGATATAATTACTGAAATGAATCAGTCCCTGTCCTCATTGAACTTACATCCTAATGCACAAGATTGGTACATTCCCTTGAGTGGTGGCCAGGGAAAGGAATTATGGTCAGGGAAGTTTACAAGTAGTAAATGTGGAGGTGAGTGGAAGAAGACAACAGAAAGGGGGAGATATGGTTTCCTGATCTCAGGGAAGACCCAGGCTTATGGGAGAATGAGATAAAAATTTAGGCAAATGAGTTTAGAATATCATTAAATAACATTCCAGACAGACTCAAGATTTTTGTATATTTGTTTGTGAAGACCTATGATTTTCTCATTTGAAGGAACTCCTTCACAAATGCAAATTAGTAACCTTTTTATTTAAAATATTTTTATTAACTCTAATAGCTCCCCTTTCTCTTGCTCTCTCTGTTTCTCTTCCTCACTTCCAAACCTCCCTGTGAATTCTTTTTGTTTCTCTTTCTTCCTTTCTTCCTTTCTTTCTTTCTTTGTTTCTTTCTCTCTTTCTTTCTCTCTTTCTTTCTTTCCCCTTCCATCTTAGAATCAACACTGTGTATTGGCTTCAAGGCAGAAGGTGAGTAAGGATTACGCATGGGAGTTAAATGACTCGTTTAGGATCCCACAACTAGGAAATACCTGAGACTAAATCTAAACCTAGGAGCTCCCATAGCTAGGCCTGGCTCTCAATTCACAGTCATCCAACTGGCCCCTTTGAACTCTCTTTCAAAGTGTATGCGTTTGTCTTTAAAAAAAAAAAATCTTATTTTCTGTCTTAGTAACAACTTTCAGATAGGAGGGCAAGGATTAGGCAAAAAGAGTTAAATGACTTGTCCAAGGCCTCACAGCTAGGAAGTGTATAAGGCCAAATTTGAACCAAGGTCCTCCCAACTTCAGGCCTGACACTCCATTAAGACACTGCACTTCCAGGTAAACATGGCTGCAATCTAGATGCCACAGGCTTCCTCTCCCTGGCACCGAACGAAATAGACTACATCAAAGGAGCATAAAAATCACCTTTGGAGGAACAGAAGGACTCCCCAGTATCCCACAGAGGCGAAGGTACGTGGGGTTTGAACATTTCCACACTATAATAATAAGAAGGAGGAAAAGCTTGCACAGAAATGTGAACTGAGGCGCCCCTCCCCACACACACACCTCCCCCACCAAACCAGAGTGAGCTACCGGAGCGCTCACTGGGATAGTGAGTGAGTGGGGAACGTGCCTATCTGGGGGGGCACTCCAGGGTCCTTGGGATCTGGGGACTGCCAGGAAACAACATCTCAGGGTGGTTTCATGGGAGAATACTGTGCTGAGCACAGGGGACCCACGGAGCTGTACTTGGGGTGGCTGCGCTGAGTATCTGGGTGGAGCTAAACACCAGGGGTGGACCACACGCTGATTATCTGGGCGGAGCTGAACACCTGGGCAGTTTGGCTGTGATCAGGGGCCCAGCGCTCTAAGAAACCTCGAGGCTGGGGAGAACTAGTCTGAGGCAACCTAAATTCACAGAAAACCCGCCCACATCACCCAGACCCCAGACCAAAAAAGAAAGTGGAATAAAACCACCAAAGGGATGGCTCACATGGCCCAAAATCAAGCCTCCAGGAAGAAAGGGGAAAAGGTGACTATTGAAAACATTTATGGTGGGAGTACCCAAGGAAAAGAAGAGAATGAGGATGAAATCCAAAAAAAAATCAGAACATGCCGCCCAAAAAGGAAACTATCAACAAGCTCTGGAAGATCTCAAACTGGAGCTTACCCAAAAGATGGAAACCTTCTGGAAAGAAAAATGGGAGAAAGAGATCAGCAGTCTGATAGATAAGACTGCACAATTGGAGAAAGAGCGGGAAGCATCCAATAGAAGGGCAGACAAAGCTGAAAAGCAAAACCAGTCCCTAATGACCAGAATTAAGCAACTCGAAGAAAGTGAGATCATAAAACAGCAAGAATCAATAAAGCAAAGCCAAAAAATTAATGAATTAGAAGAAAACATAAAATATCTCACTAAAAAGGTCACAGACTTGGAAAACAGAGGAAGAAGAGAAAACCTCCGAATTATTGGTCTCCCAGAAAAACCAGAGATAAATAATAACCTCGATGTTATACTACAGGAGATTATTGAAGAAAATTGCCCAAACGTTCTGGAGCAAGGGGGCAAAATAGAAATAGAAAGGGTTCCTAGAACACCCTCTATACTAAATCCCCAAAAGACAACCCCCAGGAATGTAATTGCCAAATTCAAGAGCTTCCAAGAAAAGGAGAAAATCCTACAAGAAGCCAAGAAGAGGAGCTTCAGATATAGAGGGGCTCCCATAAGGATCACACATGACTTAGAGGCTAACACACTAAGAGACCGCAAAGCATGGAACACGATATTTAGAAAGGCAAGAGAGCTGGGTCTCCAACCAAGAATCAACTACCCAGCAAAACTGACTATATACTTCCAGGGGAAAGTATGGGCATTCAACAAAATAGAAGATTTCCAAGCATTTGCTAAGAAAAGACCAGAACTTAGCGGAAAATTTGATATCCAAGCACAGAAAGCAAGAGAAACATGAAAAGGTAAATATGAAAGAAAGAGAAAAGGAGATAAATCTTATCTTTTTCTTTAAGTCAAACTCTCTTCTATAAGGAATACATTTACATCAAATTATATATATTAATATGTGGGGACAATGTTTTGTGTAACTCTCAAAAATTGTATGCATCATAAGAGTAGTTAGAAGAAACATGCATAGGGAAAGATTGGGGCATTAAGAAGATTTGGTGAAAGTGGGGGCAAAGAAAGGAAAAGGGGGGGAACCATCGATAATACTAAGATTTACTTCAAGAAATAGGGGGGAACTTAATAGAATTATCTTTCCTATATAAAGATACACATGGGAAGGGGAGGGGAGGAACTCTCATATGAGAAGGAGAGGAAGAGAGCGTGAAGTGGAATTACTTAAACCTTACTCTCAGTGAAATCAAATCTGAGAGGGAAGAACATCTAGATCCAGTGGGATCCTGAATTCTATCTTATCCAGCAGGGCAAGAAAGAAAGGAAAATCAAGGAGGGGAAGGGGGGGAGGGAGTATAAAAAGGGAGGGAAGGAGAGGGGGGAGGGGAAGGGAGCATAAAAAGGGAGGAGCTAGAAAAGGAAGCATATCAAGGGAGGGGACTAGGGGGACTGACCCAAAGTAAATCACTGGTTCAAAAGGATATAGCTAAAGAAGAAAGGTCAGAACTAGGGGAAGATATCAAAATGCCAGCAAATCCACAAGTGACAATCATAACTTTAAACGTGAATGGGATGAACTCACCTATAAAACGTAGACAAATAGCAGATTGGATTAGAACCCAAAACCCTACCATTTGTTGTCTTCAAGAAACACATATGAGGCAAGTCGATACTCACAAGGTTAGGATTAAAGGTTGGAGTAAGACCTTTTGGGCCTCAACTGATAGAAAGAAGGCAAGAGTTGCAATCATGATATCTGACAAAGTCAAAGCAAAAATAGACATGATCAAAAGGGATAGGGAAAGTAAATATATTCTGTTAAAAGGGAGTATAGACAATGAGGAAATATCACTAATCAACATGTATGCACCAAATGGTATAGCATCCAAATTTTTAATGGAGAAACTAGTAGAATTGAAGGAGGAAATAGACAGTAAAGCCATATTAGTGGGAGACTTGAACCAACCACTATCAAATTTAGATAAATCAAACCAAAAAAATAGATAAGAAAGAGGTAAAAGAGGTGAATGAAATCTTAGAAAAATTAGAGTTAATAGACATGGAGAAAAATAAATAGGGACAAAAAGGAATACACTTTCTTTTCAGCACCACATGGCACCTTCACAAAAATAGATCATACACTAGGTCACAGAAACATGGCACTCAAATGCAGAAAAGCAGAAATAATAAATGCAGCCTTTTCAGATCACAAGGCAATAAAAATATTGATTGCTAAGGGTACATGGAGAGCCAAATCAAAAATTAATTGGAAATTAAATAATATGATGCTCCAAAATTGGTTAGAGAAGAAATCATAAAAACAATTAATAATTTCATCGAGGAAAATGACAATGGTGAGACTTCCTTTCAAACCATTTGGGATGCAGCCAAGGCAGTACTTAGAGAAAAATTCATATCCCTGAGTGCATATATTAACAAATTAGGGAGGACAGAGATCAAGGAATTGGAAATGCAAATCAAAAAACTTGAGAATGAACAAATTAAAAACCCCCAGAAGAAAACCAAACTAGGGATCCTAAAAATTAAGAGAGAAATTAATAAAATCGAAAGTGATAGAACTATTGAGCTAATAAACAAGACTAGAAGCTGGTACTTTGAAAAAACAGACAAAATAGACAAAGTACTGGTCAATCTAATTAAAAAAAGGAAAGAAGAAAGGCAAATTAACAGCATCAAGGATGAAAAGGGGGACTTCACCTCCAATGAAGAGGAAATTAAGGCAATCATTAAAAACTACTTTGCCCAACTATATGGCAATAAATATACCAACCTAGGTGATATGGATGAATATTTACAAAAATATAAATTGCCTAGACTAACAGAAGAAGAAATAGATTTCTTAAATAATCCCATATCAGAAAAAGAAATCCAACAGGCCATCAAAGAACTTCCTAAGAAAAAATCCCCAGGACCTGATGGATTCACCAGTGACTTATATCAAACATTCAAAGAACAGCTAACTCCAATACTATACAAACTATTTGACATAATAAGCAAAGAGGGAGTACTACCAAATTCCTTTTATGACACAAACATGGTACTAATTCCAAAGCCAGGCAGGCCAAAAACAGAGAAAGAAAATTATAGACCAATCTCTCTAATGAATATAGATGCAAAAATCTTAAATAGAATACTAACAAAAAGACTCTTGAAAGTGATCAGAAGAATCATTCACCATGATCAAGTAGGATTTATACCAGGGATGCAGGGCTGGTTCAACATTAGGAAAACCATCCACATAATTGACCACATCAACAAGCAAACCAACAAAAATCACATGATTATTTCAATAGATACAGAAAAAGCCTTTGATAAAATACAACACCCATTACTATTAAAAACACTAGAAAGCATAGGAATAGAAGTGCCGTTCCTAAAAATAATAAACAGTATATATCTAAAACCATCAACTAATATCATCTGCAATGGGGATAAACTAAATCCATTCCCATTAAGATCAGGAATGAAACAAGGATGCCCATTATCACCTTTATTATTTGACATTGTATTAGAAACACTAGCAGTAGCAATTAGAGAAGAAAAAGAAATTGAAGGCATTAAAATAGGCAAGGAGGAGACCAAATTATCGCTCTTTGCAGATGACATGATGGTCTACATAAGAATCCTAGATATTCAACCAAAAAGCTAATTGAAATAATCAACAACTTTAGCAAAGTTGCAGGATACAAAATAAACCCACATAAGTCATCAGCATTTCTATATAATTCCAACACAGCTCAGCAGCAAGAACTAGAAAGAGAAATCCCATTCAAAATTACCTTAGAAAAAATAAAATACTTAGGAATCTATCTCCCGAGACAAACACAGGAGGTATATGAACACAACTACAAAACACTCTCCACACAACTAAAACTAGACTTGAACAATTGGAAAAAACGTTAACTGCTCATGGGTAGGACGAGCCAATATAATAAAAATGACCATCCTACCCAAACTCATCTATCTATTTAGTGCCATACCCATGGAACATCCAAAAATTTTTTTTACTGATTTAGAAAAAACATAACAAAGTTCATTTGGAAGAACAAAAGATCAAGGATATCCAGGGAAATAATGAAAAAAATACAAAGGAAGGGGGCCTTTCAGTCCCAGATCTCAGACTATATTATAAAGCAGCAGTCACCAAAACAATCTGGTATTGGCTAAGAGACAGAAAAGAGGATCATTGGAATAGACTCGGGATAAGTGACCTCAGCAAGACAGTCTATGACAAACCCAAAGATCCCAGCTTTGGGGACAAAAATTCACTATTTCATAAAAACTGCTGGGAAAATTGGAGGACAGTGTGGGAAAGATTAGGTTTAGATCACACCCTACACCAAGATAAATTCAAAATGGGTGAATGACTTGAACATAAAGAAGGAAACTATAAGAAAATTAGGTGAACACAGAATAGTACACATGTCAGACTTTTGGGAAGGGAAAGACTTCAAAACCAAGTAAGACTTAGAAAGAGTTACAAAATGCAAAATAAATAATCTGGAATACATCAAATTAAAAAGTTTTTGTACAAACAAAACCAATGTAACTAAAATCAGAAGGGAAGCAACAAATTGGGAAACAATCTTCATAAAAACCTCTGACAAAGGTTTAATTACTCAAATATACAAAGAACTAAATCAATTATACAAAAAATCAAGCCAATCTCCAATTGATAAATGGGCAAGGGACATGAACAGGTAGTTCTCAGCCAAAGAAATCAAAACTATTAATAAGCACATGAAAAAGTGCTCTACATCTCTTATAATCAGAGAGATGCAAATCAAAACAACTCTAGGTATCACCTCACACCTAGCAGATTGGCTAACATGACAGCTATGGAAAGTAATGAATGCTGGAGGGGATGTGGCAAAGTAGGGACACTAATTCATTGCTGGTGGAGTTGTGAATTGATCCAACCCTTCTTGAGGGCAATTCAGAACTATGCCCAAAGGGTGATAAAAGACTGTCTGCCCTTTGATCCAGCTATAGCACTGCTGGGTCTGTACCCCAAAGAGATAATAGAGAAAAAGACTTGTACAAGAATATTCATAGCTGCACTCTTTGTGGTGGCCCAAAACTGGAAAACGAGGGGGGATGCCCATCAATTGGGGAATGGCTGAACAAATTGTGGTATATGTTGGTGATGGAATACTATTGTGCTAAAAGGAATAATAAGGTAGAGGAATTCCATGGAGACTGGAACAACCTCCAAGAAGTGATGCAGAGTGAAAGGAGCAGAACCAGGAAATCATTATACACAGAGACTGATACACTGTGGTACAATCGAATGTAGTGGACTTCTCCATTGGTGTCAATGCAATGTCCCTGAACAATCTGCAGGGATCTAAAAAATACTATCCACAAGCAGAGGATAAACTGTGGGAGTAAAAACAATGAGGAAAAGCAACTGCCTGACTACAGGGGTGGAGGTGATATGACTGAGGAGAGACTCTAAATGAACAATAATGCAAATACCAACAACATGGAAATGGTTTAGAAACAGGAATACATGTGATAACCAGTGGAATCGTGCATCGGCTATGGGAGAGGGAAGGGTGGTGCTGGGGGAGGAAAAGAAAATGACCTTTGTTTCCAGTGAATAATGTTTGGAAATGACCAAAAAAAATAATGTTTAAAAAAATAGATATTGGACCTAGGGTTAAATTCTGATGAGACCTGGTTACCTTGGGAATCAGAATCTTCTACTCAAAGTTGCAGAGATACTAGAGGTCATGGAGAGATTTAGCAGAATTGAGAACTTATAATTGTGTTGAGCACTCTAAAGGATATTATTAGTATTACTAATAAAATAATATGTTCTGATGTTTGCAAAAAAAAAAAAAAGATACCTAGCTGCCCCTAGCATCTTAGTTCTTAAAGAGTTACCTGGACTTGAGAGATGAAGGTCCTTGACCTGCTAATTGACAACACAGGTAGTATTTAGCAGAGGTAAGCCTTGAATAAGGATTTCCTTATTTTGAGGCTACCTTAATACTGTCTGTTGAGTCCAAGTTCGTATATAGCAAATTGAGTTCATACTTACTCAAAGTAGAGAATGATGCATGGCTACTAAGGAATCAACTAACCATGCTTGGAACCATCAGGTTCCTAAAAGATGAGATGTTCCAAGAGGCAGACAAGCTCTGCATGGAGGGTCACCCTCTCATTCGATGAGGGCAGTTCACAGTGAAGGCAAATGCTGAACAAAAAAAACCCCAATGAACCCTTCCTTCGAAACAATGCTGTGGGGACACAGAATAAGTTCCCATCAGAGGCCATACTCTTACCAGACTCTTTGATTGGGAAAAATATTACTGGGTATTTTATAACTGTTATAAGTGAATATCCCTAGATGCAGCCAGTGGCATGGAGAGAAGAATGTCATAGAACAAACAGAGGAAGGGAAAATAAGAAAAACAGAGGAAACACCATTATAGAGAAGTTTATTATTAGACAATCGTATTGAGCTGCAAAAAGGAGGCATGTCTGTGTATAGTGTGGATATCTAGTTACAAACAGATCTGTTAGTAACATAAAAGGAAAGGGTCTGAATATGTGAAGAAATGTTACTTTAACATCTAAGAAGCAAAACTGATGAGAGTGTCACAGACACTAGATTCTGCAAACAATGGCAGTCTCCTAAAACAGCACTTGGCTACAAAAACAGGGGGATAGCTTTGCCAAATTGCTTCAGGACCTACATGTGAACAGCACCAGGCTCTACAATGAGCCAAATCATTACTTAGCTTACAGATAGCACCTAAAAATTGAGAAATACTCTTTATGCAATAGTAGTTTTGTTTTAACCTATATGTTCTCTGAACAGCTATAGAAATCTGTACAAGATGAGCCAATGACAAAAGGTGTTACAAAGAACAATTTAGAGGATTATAGGATTTAAAAGAGATAGTCCAATGGAAAGAGCAGCGGCTCAGAAGGCATAGGACTTCAGTTAAAATCCTGCCTCTATTTCTACCTCTCTCTTGGACAAATCATTTATTCTCCTTCAGTCTCAGTTCCCTCATCTTTAAGGGCAGGAATTATTTCTACCTTTCTTTGTATCTACAATGCTTAACATAGTGTCTGTCACATAATAGGTGCTTTTTTATTCTGATTGTAGATCTGTGACCTTAATATTTAGGGAGACTCTTTCCATACTTGTTTCAATTCTGCAAAGAACCTTAGAGATACATTTAGTCTAATCTTTTTCTTTTAAAATGTTCTTAAAATAAATTTTATTTCTTTCAACATTCAATCATTTATTTTTTTCCTCCCTCACAATCCTATGGAAAGAAGAAAGGAAGGAAGGCATCAGAGAAGGATGGAAGAAAGGACAGAGAGAGGAAAGGAAAAGAAAAAGTAAAAAGGAGGAGAAGAAGGAAGGGAAAAAGAGGGAAAGAGGGGAGGGAGAAAAGAGAGAAAGAGGGAAGGAGGGGAGGAAGGAGGAAAAGAAGAAAGAATGAGGGAAGGGAAAGAAGGGGTGAAGGAAAAGGAGGGAGAAAGTTATAAGTGTAGTCAATTATAAATGAGTGAACTAAAGCATAGAAAAGTTAAAGTGACTTGTGTAGATCCCATAGTTATTGATAGAACCAGAATCTGATTTCAAGTTGTCTTACTTAAAATCTATTCTTTGAGAACTTTACATCTCTCCAGAGAAGATAATTGGGCATCAGATTCATCCTGCTAATCAACCAGCAAAGTTATCAGTCCTGGGCAGGGTGAGAGAGGGCTACTAATTCTTAATTGGTAAATTAGGCAGGCAGCTGCTCTGAGGGTTATGAGACCAGGAAGAGGCAGGGGAAGATAAGCACTAGTAGGAAAGCAAAAAATATGAAGGAAGAAACAACACAGACAGAGGGTAGCAAAGGGGAGAAAAGGAAGTAGGTAGAGGACAAGTTGAGAAGAGAGATGGAGAGACAGAAGAGGGCAGATATATGGTGGGGGCAGAAAGGAAAATGAGTATAAAGGAAAGAGATGGTAGAAGGGAAGTTGACTTAAGATGGAAAATTAAAACATAAAGGATAGATGACAGAGAGGCAAGTAAGTATATAGGAAGTTAGATAGATAGATAATAGAATTTATTATGCCCATATTTACTAGGTGTGGGTTCAAATCTCCATTTTTACACAGGCAAATTTGCTGATATATAAATACAAGCAAGCAAGACAGTCCTATCCTCAAGGATTCTAATGGTGAGTCTAATGTAGAAGAGGAACTGAAAACCTGGGAGATTGGGGGTGGGGGTGGGTAAGAGCATGGCAACATGGAGATTCTCAAAAGTGCTGTGGAAATCTGAATCTGTCAATTTAAGACCAACACTGGCATTTCAAAGTCCAGGTCAGTCACAGTCTCACGAGAGAGATTGGTGAGAATCAATGGGCAGGTTTCTATGGAAGTGAAGAATCTTAGAGAGAGGGACAAGAAACAGACCAGGTTTGTGGGCAGTGGGGTACTTACAGGGTGGGAAGAAGGAGTGGCAGTATGGGGCTGAGAGAAAGAGTGGGCAGTTGGGATGATGAAGAGGAGGAGAAAAGATGGGAGTTGACATAGTGATGGGAGAAGAAGGGGAACTAGGTTGGGAGAGAGACAAAGAATCCAGTAGGAAACAAATAGGGAGAGAAAGGGGGTAGTTCAGAGAAGGATGGAGAAAGAAGGGGATGCTAAGTGGAGAGTTTAGAGCAAGGACAAATGGTAGTGAGGAGAGGAGGAAGAGGAGTAGGAAAGAAAGAGGGGGCAGTGGGAGGTAGGTATGAGGAGGAGAGAGGAGGAGGTAGATGGGAGGCAAACAGAGAGAGGAGGGAAATCTGAGTGTAAGGAGGAAGAAACAAATGAGGGAAGAGCACTCCCTTCTACTGTGAGAGAATGCAAAGTTAGATGTGTGCCTGTGAGTGTTTGTGTGTTAGGGCTGGAGGCGGTGATAAATTTCAGGGCAGCAAAAACCCCTGTTAGTAATTACAGTGCTTAAGTGAGAGGTAATTTGAGGGGCATTGCTGGGCAGTGGCAAAAGCACTTAATGAATCGAGAAGGAACCGCAAATACCTACTCTGCAGAGAAAAGAGAAACCAAAGTCCCTTAAAATGCTTGGGACCCATAGCCCAGACTCCTTGGTCAGGAAGCAAGCCCATTAGCTCCTGGTCAGGCTTGCTGGCTTCCTGCTTAGCCAGTTCAGAAGCAATCCCTCTCCTTTTTTCCTGGCCCTCCTCACCACTCATACCTAATGAGAAAGCTTCAGTATGCCAACATTTTTACACACAGAATGACAGAAAAGATACAGCATCTGTGTCTGCTCCCCTTTTCTTTGCTCATCTTATTCAATCCCTGTCATTCTCTTTTTTCACCTACCTTTGTTTTTCACTTTGGAAAGACTTTTGTCTTAAGTGGGGAGATTGTCTGAGTTCTTTCCAGTCTCTTGAATTTAGAATCTAGTTTCAAGTCTATTACTAATTTATTACGTGACTTGGAGCAAGTCACTTAATTCTTTTTTGGTTTCAGTTTCCTCATTGTAAAATGTCTGTGTCTTTTCTAGGTGAATTTTGGTATTTTCTATGTTGACTTATTTAGAAACAGCTTGTTAAAATTTTCACTTGACTAAAATTATCTATGGAAATTACAGTATCTCAACTACTAACCAAAGTTAAACTTGATGAACCAAATCAACACACATTTAGTTCATTTTAGAGTTTTTAAGTAATACTAAATGACTTTAAAATGGCAATTTTTTATATTCACCTTGAAGAAGTTAGAAAATTAAAACATAATTTAATAGATTGACTCAACATAAAATATTCTCTCTCAATATAACAAATTTATATGTATTAATCAAATGGCTATATATTTACTGAAAATCATTCTCTTATTGGTCCCTAATACCCTTCTCCTCTTTCTTCCTTCTTTCCTTCTTTCCTTTCTTTTTTCCTTCCTTTCTTCTTTCCTTTCTTTTTTCCTTCCTTCCTTCCTTCTTACTTTCCCTTTTTTTCTAACTTCTCCTCTTTAGAAATCTAGACTTTCAAGGAATTTGAGAACTAGAGTAGATCTAGTTAGTCCTACCCCTTCATTTTATACTTGGGAAAATTGAATTCTAGAGAAAGGAAATGACTTATCCAAGTCCCCAGAGACCTATTTAGACCTTCTAACTTCCAACAAAGTTCTCTTTTCATTATATTTTACTATCTCCTCTTCCTCTTAATCATGAGAAGACTATATCACTTGGGGAGGATACTAACCATATTTTATTCATATTTTTATGTCCCTGAAATAATACCTTACACAGAATAGATATTTAGGATATATGCAAGAAGGTGGCAACAAATTACATCTTTCTTTCTTTTTTCTTTTTTTTTAAACCCTTACCTTCCTTCTTATAGTCAATACTTTGTATTGGCTCCAAGGCAGAAGAGTGATAAGGGCTAGGCAATGGGGTTTAAGTGATTTGCCAAGGGTCACACAGCTAGGAAGAGTCTGAGGCCAGATTTGAACTTAGGATGTCCCATCTCTAGTTCTGGTTCTCAATTCACTGAGCCACCCAGCTGCCCCCCTTTTTTCACATTACATCTTTCTGGGAGGCAGAGTGGCCCTGAGAGTTCCAATGAGGAAAGCAGAGTAGTTGACAGCAAGAGAACTAAAGCAAATTGTTGAAGGTAATGTATGAAACCACTGTAAGAGACTGGGGAATGGGTAAGATTTGGTGAGCAGAAACATTAGTGGTAAGACATTCCCTTTCTCTTTTGTCTTTGTGTGTTGATGTGTCTGTATTTATGTTTTTCTATCTTTTTTTTGCTCTTACATCTCTGGTCTGCCATTACATTCAGATACAAGGAGCAAAGGCACAGAACAGTGGCAAATAGTCTGAGTCTCTGCCAACCTTGTGCTTTTGGCACAAGGAGGCATGAGGAGGAGGGAGGAGGAGGCAGATGGGAGGTAAACAGAGAGAGGAGGGAAACCTGAGTGGACCAGGAGCAGTACAGGTAGGAAAAAAGGAAATTCAGACCTAGAATAGAGATGTACATTGCTGGCTGGATTTTGTGCAGCAGCACTGTTGAGATACATTATAGAGTCTATGAGCTACCATGGAGGACAGAGGAAGAGTGGTGAGCCCAGACCAGTGGATCTTTCTCCTCAGATGCCCATGCCTTCCTGTTTAAGCTCAAACATCCTAGAATTGAAATGTCTTCCCCTATCCTTTCTCATCCCTGGAAATCTGGGAGGGATCATTAGGAAAAGGTTTTGGTTTAAGAGAAGATTGGATGACATGTTCCATAAAAGGGAAGCTGGACAGTTTCTTTTACAATATTGCTCTATTGGGAGTGTGTGTGTGCTATGTTTTGCCCATTTAGACTATAGTGTTCACATGAGTCTGTCTGGATGTGACTCCCAGAAAGGCATGAATCTCAAGAGTTTCCTCCACACACCCTTCTTTAAAGGAGACCTTGATTCCTGCCAAGAGGAAAAGAAGTTGGGACTAGAAGCTGGCCACTATGTTCTCCCCATAGAAATGGAACCAGGGTAGAATTACATCCATGGTCCCCCCTAAATATTGTTAATGTAGGGGATATAATTTTATGTTCAGCTGAATTTCTGATGCTGTCCTTTAATCGGGAAGTAATACCCCAAGCTCTATATCCAAGGCTTGACTTACATCCTACCAAGTGCCATTTCCACAATGAACACACATAGAGTATAATGAATAAATCCATTTATCCAAATCACTAGCAAACATAAATCAGAGAGAATATACAAATGAAACTTTTCCAGACAGTATACAGAGTGTATGATCTCTCCTACTGGGAGCAAGATTACTCAACTCAACCAAGAAAAAGTGTCCCAGATCTCACTAGAAGGGAAAATTCGTCAAAGTCTGTGTTGTAGAAAGTTGAGGATAGGGGATAAGATCAAGCTGCTGGCTTCTCTGTGTCTTTACTCTTTCCAGAATCTTTCTTTCCCTACAGGGATCTTTCCCTAAAGAAAATCTGGAATTGTACATATTTTCCCTCAGAGATAGAAGTCAAAAGACCTAGGATCTCTCTTCAGTCTCTAATTCTTGCTAACTACACAATTCACATAGGCATGGAAGATTGAATGATCAGTTTCCACCATAGAGAAGATTATTAGGCAATAAAAATTGGTTACAATTTTTTTAGTTTTTTATTTTATGTAACACCACTTTTTAACCCTTATTTTCTGTCTTAGAATTGATATTAAGTATCACCTCCAAGGCAGAAGAGCAATTGGGGTTAAGCGACTTGCCCAGGATCACACAGCCAGAAAGTAGCTGACGTCAGATTTGAACTCAGGATCTCCAATCTCCAGGCTTGGCCCTCAATCCATTGGGTCATTTAGCTGCCCCAGCTATCTTTAATAAAAAAACACAACTAAGCAGATCACTATTTCTCAGTCTTATAGACTATAGCCTCAGGTTGGTTGCCAGAGTGCAAGATATATGGTCTGATTATGGTGAGACATACAGATTTTCTTCAGCCATACTTCATACCTTATTGCAACCTTGAACCCAGGTCAGTGAGGTTTTGCTTTTTACCTAGCTATCTGAAGCAGTACAGCTTGGTAGAGTGAAAAGTACTAACTCAAGCCCAATAGAGAAGATTATCCATATATAAGGAGGCTCTATATCCCTGGCTGGTTAGTAAAATAATGATCTCCTTTTCTGTAGGATCACCAAAAGGAAGAAAGGAGGGTGCTGGGAGTTTGCTGATAAAGAATCTCAGTGGTCACCCGAGATAGCCAATTCAGCCTGCACCAAGTTTGTCACAAATACATTTTGGTTCCCCATTGGGTCTGGTTCTGGGAACTGACCAGTGATGCATTGTCCTTGGGATAAGGGGGAAACATAGGCTTAGATGCATTGATCTGCTTTCAGAGGATCTCCCAGTCTGAGATGGACACATAATTCCAAACCCACAGAGTGTAAAATAGGAACTTTAAACAGAGAAATGAATCAAACAACATCATTTATTGACTACCTGCCTACTATGTGTGTCTCCCTGGGCTACAACCCATAGAGGAAACAAAGGAGTTTAAAAATTAGTCTTTGTTCCCAAAGAGTATAGTGTGGAATTGAGATGGAGGTGTTTATATTGGACACGTTGGGGAGGAAAGGGAGGGGAGCTGGAGAATATATTAAGGTCAGCAGAGAGAAGAAGGAATGGCGGGTGGGCGACAGGCTGAAGTCAACTGGGCATCTGCAGCAGAGAGAGGGACAAAGACAAAAGCCTACAGAGTGATTTTGGGTTCTGACTACCTAGGACAGCTCTAAGCAAAACTGAGAAGTGTATTGCTTTTGACTTTAGCGCCTCCCAGCTCATTTTACTTTTAGCTAATGGATCATAAATCTTCTGGAAGATATCAAGTCAGTGATCATAAGTGAAATGGCTCAAGGTTTAAAGGACAGTATAATTCATTTGAAATTTTGGGGGTCTGAAGGCAGGTTCAAATCCAAACTCTGCTTCTTATAATCCAGGTAAAAGCAAGCAAGTTACTCCCCCATTCTGGGTTTTGGTTTCCTCTTCATAAAATGAAGAGATTGGAGTGTAGAGTTTCTAAGCTCCCCCCTCCCCCCCCCCCCCCCCCGCCGATAAAATCTTATGCTGTAGGTGGTGTGTGTGTGTGTGTGTGTGTGTTTGTGATTCCTGAAACACCGATGGACCAAAGTTCCTTTAAAACGAAGAAATGAAGCTTTAATGGTGACATTCGGAGCACATGATAGAAGTGTATGTCTGTGTACATACCACCTTCACATCGTAGCATGGAAGGGTACCCTCAATCTTGTCCTCGTCTGGATCCCTCTGCTTGGAGCTTTCACAACATGTCACAAAGTTACTTCTTGGAATGGATGGTTACCGATTTCCATTTATCTCACGCCTTTCAGCTAAATGGATCCGCCAGGACCAGACAGGTTTTCCTGCCTAATCACACTCAAAAGTATCTCTAACCAGACAGGGAGTGTGAGTCTGGATTTGTCGCTCGACAGATACAGATGTCTGAAGCTCTCATCCATGAGACGGCATCACTCCCAGGGATCTGGGGTACTCTGGTGCCAAATGTTGTCAATAAGAAAGAAGCTACATGTTTCAGATCTGAGGCCAAAACCCCTCTCTTCTCTGACATATTGGGGTCACCTGGATAATCATCTTGTGAAGTAATCTCTGTGGATGTTTCTGCAGAACTCCATTTTTTAACCCTAACTTTCTGTCTTAGAATCAATACTACATATGAATTCTCAGGCAGGAGAGTTAGCAAGGTCTAGACAATGGGGGTTAAATGACTTGCTCAGGGTCATACAGGTAGGAAGAATCCAGATTTGAACCCATCTCCCATCTCCAGAGCTGGCTCTCCATCCACTAAGCTACCTCACTGCCCTCCAGAACTCAATTTGTAACAGAGGTATCTGTCCATACTTCTCTAGAGGAAAGGCAGGAAAAGCACTTTTTTTTTTGAGTCAGACAGCTTGAATTCAAATCCTCACTCCATTATTTGGTAGCTATGTGACTCTTGGTAAGTATCTTTTCTTCTCTTATCTCTGTTTTGTTCATCTCAGACACTAGACTTTTGGGTTAGGAAGAGGAAAGTTCAGACACTATAAAACCCTGAGTTTGGTTCTTCTGTGGCTTCTGTGACTCAACTTCTTCATCTGTAAAATGATGGAATGAAACTTGAAGATTTCAAAAATCCCATCTAGCTCTAAATCTATGATCCTATGATCATTTACCATTCAATAGCATTCCTTTTTATTTCTGTACCAGGTCTCCAGGAACCCCATCTTCCTATAAGATCACAACAGCCTTGGTTCTCACACCCCATCAGTATCCTTTGCTCCTGGAACCCCTTTCATTGAAATCAGAACCGAAAACTTCTCAGAATCTCTATTTAAGAAAGACCCAGAGGCCAGCAATCTTCTCATTTCCCTCACAGCTACATTTCTATGAATTTCTCTATTATACCTCCACTGGCATGTCTTCTCCCCACTTTCCCCTGCCTTTCAGCTTCTAGATTATAAACTCCTTGAGAGCAAATATTGCCTTTCTTTTTCCTATTTGTATCACTTAGCATAGTGTCTGCCACATAGCAGGTCCTTAAATATTTATTGACTTTGGAATGAAATGAAATAAATAAGGCTGGGCTAGATGATCTCTTAGGGTCTTTTCTGTCTCTAAATCCTCTGATAGCATCCTGGACCACAACCCTCCCTCCCTACTATTAATTGTCTCTTTCCTATCCTGTTGCTAATGGTATTTAACTTGAAGGGGATGTGGTTGATCTATGACAGGGCGTGGACATTAAGTCCAATCCAAGGTTAAGACTTCAATGCCCTCCCACTTCCCCTTTTCTTCACCTCCAAATGCTATTCCTATTGTGGTACCCTATGCAGTATCCTGACATCCCTCACACTGACCCATATGCCAATAGCTACCTCCCCCAGTCCTCTTCCATTATCTGAGGTCCTGTCCTGAGCTTGCAATTCTGGAGCAAAGGATGCCTATTCCCCATGCCTAGCACATGACAGAGATCTAATAAATGTTTATTGATTAAATAATTGATTTCTATTTCCATTTCCTTTAAGGAGTTCATACTAAGTTATGAGTAAGAGAAATCCACAAACTTGCTATTGATCTTGGGCAAGTCACTTCTCTGTAAGCCTCAGTTTTCACCTTTGTAAAATGATCTGGTCTGACTAGCACAGTGGTTCTCAACCTTTCTGATTCCATGACCCCGCAATACAGTTCCTCATGTTGCGGTGACCCCAAATCAAAAAGTTATTTTGGTGGCTACTTCAAAACTGTAATTTTGCTACAGTTATGATTCGGAATGTAAATACCTGTTATGCATTATGTATTCTTATTGCTACAAATTGAGAGGTTGAAAACCACTGGACTAGATGGTCTTTAAAGTCTCTTTCAAACCAACCACTCTGTATTCTCTGATTGTTATTGTTCAGGCATTTCAGTCTTATCTGATTCTTTGTGGTCCCACTTGGTGTTTTCTTGGCAAAGATACTGAATGATTTGCCATTTTCTTCTCCAGTTCACTTTACAGAGAGAAACTGAGGTAAATAGTTAGTAACTTGCCCAGGGTTACGTAGCTATTAAGTATACGAGGTCAGATTTGAACTCATGAAGATGAGTCTTTCTGATTCCCAGTCCAGGACTCTATCCAATTAACCACTCTGCTGCCCCTGAGTAGAATAACTTAATGCATTAACTCTTCCAAGATCTATATTTTTTTCATAATCTTTACCTTCTTTCTTAAAATCAATACTGCGTATTGGTTCCAAGGCAGAACAGTAAAGGCCAGGCAATTGAGGTTAAGTGACTTGTCTAGGATCACACAGTTAGGAAGTGTCTGAGACAAGATTTAAATCCAGCACATCCCATCTCTAGACCTAGCTCTCTATCCACCAAGCCATCTATCTGTTCCCCTGCCCAGGACATGTATATTTATCTATCTATCTATCTATCTATCTATCTATCTATCTATCTATCTGAGCTTATAATCTTTTTATTTTGTTTTTGAAAATTTTATTTAGTTAGTCAATGTAGAACATTTTTCCTTGGTTACAAGAATCACCCACCCCTTCCTATAGCTGACACACAATTCCACATGTGTCCTTGATCAAAACCTATTTCCATGTTGTTGATGTCTGCACTAGGATGATCATTTAGAGTCTACATCCCCAATCATATCCCCCACGACCCATGTAGTCAAGAAGTTGTTTTTCCTTCAGTGTTTCTACTCCCACAGTTTTTCCTCTGAATGTTGATAGTGTTCTTTGTCATAAGTTCCTCCAAGTTGTTCAGGATCGCTGCATTGCCACGAATGGAGAAGTCCATTACATTGGATTGTTCCACAGTGTATCAGTCTCTGTGTATAATGATTTCCTGGTTCTGCTCCTTTCACTCAGCATCACTTCCTGGAGGTTGTTCTAGTTTCCATGGAATTCCTCCACTTTATTATTCCTTTGAGCACAATAGTATTCCATCACCAACATATACCACAATTTGTTCAGCCATTCCCCAATTGAAGGGCATCCCCTCATTTTCCAATTTTTTGCCACCCCAAAGAGAGCAGCTATGAATATTTTTGTACATGTATTTTTCCTTATTATCTCTTTGGGGTACAAACCCAGCAGTGCTATGGCTGGATCAAAGGGCAGACAGTCTTTTATCTCCCTTTGGGCATAGTTCCAAATTGCCCCCCAGAATGGTTGGATCAATTCACAACTCTACCAGCAATGAATTAATATCCCCACTTCACCACATCCCCTCCAGCATTCATTACTTTCCTTTGCTGTCATGTTGATCAATCTGCTAGGTGTGAGGTGATACCTCAGAGTTGTTTTGATTTGCATCTCTCTGATTATAAGAGATTTAGAACACTTTTTCAGGTGTTTATTAATAGTTTTGATTTCTTTAACTGAAAACTGCCTCTTCATGTGGGGCCTGTATTTTTAAAGAAGTTTGGTGGTAGCTGTGCCTCATACAAAGAAATGGATTTGTAGCAGAATTTAGGGTACCAAAGTAGATAGTTGTAAAGGAAACATTATGGGGTGGGGTTAGGGGGGAAGGATGATTTTCTGGTATCAGAGAATGATAGAAGGAGAACAAGAATGTATTAAGGGCTTACTCTGAGCAAAGTGCTATGCTGGATACTTTTATAAATATTATCTCATTTGGTTCTCACAACAGTCCTGAGAAGAAAGGGTTGTTATCATCATCCCCATTTTATGGAAAAGGAAAGAGAGAAAAACAGAGCTTACATGACTTGCTCATGATTAGTCACAGAGAAGGCAAATATCAGAAGCTGGATTTGAACTAAGTTCTTCCTGACTGTAGGTCCAGACCTTTAGAGTGACTTACCATTCTACATTTAAGGCCAGATTCAATTTTATTCAAGGGATAAATGTTCAAGGGACTAGTACAAAGACAAAGATAAAATTTAAAGTACCAGCCTTTCCAGGAATTTAGGTTCTCCTAGATGCTGTTGTCCTAACATAATCCTGCCTCTCTTGTTCCACTTTCTTCCTCTCTCTCTCTGAACCCTCAACTTCCATATGGCTGGGGGAAGTGGGGAGCAATGGCCAGCACCCATGGACTTCCTTCTTCCTTTTACACCAACAGTTGGACCAATTGTGAAGTCAGGGAGAGGCTCAGGACACTGATACCCAACTCCATCCTCCTAATTTTCTACATTCAGAAAGTCTTAGAACTTAAATGTCAGCAGATGATATCAGAGAAACATAACACTTGGGAATTTAAACTGGAATGGTGGGGGCAACAAGTCAAGCTGAGCCAGAGAAATGACAAGTTTCATCTTTTCAGAGATGTTACTTCCTCAGCTACTATGCATACAATGGAGATCTTATTGGGGGCTAAAGATAGAGTGACTGGCCTGAAATAGTGTAAATGGTCTGTCTTGGGGTCACAGAACCATGGAGATGAAGAGTAGACCTTAGAGCTCATGAAATCTTACCCTTTAATTTTACATTCAAAGATCCTGGAGCCTAAATAAAGAGGAATGACTTTCTTTAGGGGTCTCATGTGGTAGTAAGCAGCAGGGATAGAATTCACTAGAAGAGATTAAAATAATCAAGCTTGGAGGTAGTGGGATTATCATTGAGTTTGGAGTCAGAAAATCTGGATGTGGCTTGGTTCTGGCATTCATTAGCTGGGAGACTTTGAGCAAGTCATTGAATCCCTAGGATTCTCAGTTATTGTTGTTTGTTTAGTTGTGTTTTTTCAGTTGGGTCCAATCTTCCATGACCCCATTTGGGTTTTCTTGGCAGATACTGCTGTGGTTTGACATTTCCTTCTCTAGCTTATTTTATAGATAAGGAAACTGAGGCAAACAGGGTTAAGTGATTTGCCCAAGGCCACTCCACCTAGTATGTGTCTGAAGCTGGATTTGAACTCAGGAAGAGGAGTCTTCCTGCATTCCATTCCCTGGATCTCCTAGCTGCCTGAGACCTCAGTTAACTCATCTGTTAAATGAGGGTGTTGAGTTAGCTGTCCTATGAGGTTTCTGAGAACTCTAAATAGGTGATCTTAAGACTTAGAGTGGGAAGAGAACTTTTCTAAGCCAGTCGCCATTCTGATGCTAGACTTTTCTGTACAGACTTCTGAAGAGTGGTCATCTAGCCTCTTTTCAAGCCTGAAATGGCTTGCTATTTTGAGAGGAAACCCTGTCTATCATTCCTGGACAGTTCTAATTCCCTGCCCTACCACTTCTCATTTATAATCTGGTCTAGAATGAAGAGAAAACCAAGAAAGTATTCAGTTGTACCTTAGTGGAGAGTTGAGAAGATGTTTGAACAAAAAAAAGGGGGAATTTGCTTTGGGAGAGGAGGTTGTAAGGTCAGGGTCCTAGAAGGCCAAATGACCTGGGTTTTCATTGATACCATCATCATTGACCAGCTAATTGCTTACCTGACCACCTCATAAACCAATGTAGATAGTGCTGTGGGAACATCTGGGACAAGAATGACTTTGGTTGGAAGGAACTTTGGAAATGATCTATTCCATCTCCCTCTTTTCCAGCAGCTAGGTGGCACAGCAGATAAAACACTGGATTCGGGAAGACCTGAGCTCAAATAGAATCGAAGACATTTACTAGTGGTGGGATCCTGGAAAGTCACTTAATCCTGTTTGCTTCAGTTTCCTCATCTGTAAAATGAGCTGGAGAAGGAAATGACAAACCACTCCAGGATTTTTGCTAAGAAAAACCCAAGGAGAGTCATGAAGAGTGGCACACAATTGAACAACAATACCCTCTTTTTAAGATGAAGAAACTGAGTTTCAGAGAGGATAATTTATAACTTAGCCCTAGGTGATACAGCTAGTAAATGACAAAGCAGGGCCATGAACCCAGGAGTCTAGGTTGTGCAATAGAGTGCTAGACTTGGAATTAAGGAGACCTTGGTCCAAATCCTACCTCATACACTTACTAGCTACATGAACTGAGGCAAGTTACTTAACCTCTCAGCCTCAGTTTCCCCATGTATAAAATGGGAATAATAATATAATAAGTATCTATCTCAAAGGTTTTTTTTTTAAAGTGAGGTCTAAATGAGGTAAATATTTGTCAAGAACTTTGTAAACCTAGAAGTGTTTTTTATTTATGTATATATTTTATATATTTTTATTTCTTTTTATGTATATAAATTATATATATACATATATATATGTATATATACTGGTTATCGCTGTTTTCTAACTCCTAGTCATGTTCATTTTACAACTGTCTTCTTCTCGCTCTCAATCTGTAAGTCAATCTTAAGTCCAGTCTTCTAGAGGGACTGAGAAGGTCCCACCACATGACCAGAAAACCTTTATATCCTGCCCGTACTTTTGTTTAATGTTTCTTTCAGCTTCTGGGGTTAGACTAGGAGGGAGTGGAGGGATGAGTGAGATGATCATTGAAGATTTCAAGGAGTCCTGATGCTCCCTTTGCAGTTAAATGATGGTTTTATTTCTAATGTTCCCTAAAGGAAGTCAGTTCCTTAGAATTTTGCTTTTTAATTTTCCATGCTGAAGATGTGCCCAATGGAGAATGTGATTTCCTGCTTTGAATTAAAGTTATTCTAATAGAATTTAAGGTCCTGGAGGATAGAGACCATTTCATTTTTTATCCTCATGTCTCCCATGCCTAGCATATGGTAGATATCTAAAATGTTTGTTGATTGATTAATTGATTTCTTTCTCCATTTCCTTCAATCTTTCAAGGAAGGGGGAAAGAAGTGGTTGCAACCTCTTTTCTTGGTTTCAATAAAAGCTGTGCTGAAACTAGCTTCTGAAAAGGGCTATTTCACTGAAGAGACTTGATCTGTCATAATCTTCTATAGTCTACAGATCAGGGCACTAATGACCAGCTGGTAATCACAGGCCTGTCACCTTGAAATCCTCTTAGGCATGTTCCTATCCATTAATACCCCCAACTCTCCCAGGCACTGCCAGTGCCCAATCCTGCCTTCTCTGGACACCCCTCCCCTCCTTGGATTTATTTCCTCTTCAGTCAGGCTGTCCAGTAGTTGCCTCCTACTTGTCTCATCCTCTAGCCTCAACCCTTGACCCCAGTCCTTGTTCCATCCCAGCCCTTGCTCTGGTCCCCTCTAGAATGTTAGCCTCTCTAGCACAGCATTGGAGGAGGTGAGGGAGAAGAGGGAAAATGATGTAAAAGAACTATTGATGGACTGAGAATTAGCAGATTTGGGTTGGAGTTGGAGATTTTTCACTATTTGGCTTTGCAATTCTGTGCAAATCAGTTCCCTCATATATAAAATGATGCTAAATGTTCTTAAAGAGCCCTCCCAGCTGTGTGATTCAAAGATTTCTTAGTATCTCCCTTATAAGTACAGGTATCGCTTCTACATTGTGGGGCCACAATCTGGAAAATCCACATACATTTTTTGCATTCCCTTATAACCTTAGAAGAAGTCTGATTTTTTTCTTTTTCTGGGGTGTTTATAGTAAATTATTGGGAAATTTGGGAAATTGTGCATATTTATGGTATTTTCCTTTTTTTCTTCTTTTTCTTGGGTGTTTATAATAAATTATTGGGAAATTTGGGAAATAGTGTATATTTATGGTACTTTTCTTTTTTAATTTTTCTTGGGTGTTTACAGTGAATTATTGGGAAATTGTATATATTTATAATATTTTTTCTTTTTTTCTTCCTTTTCTTGGGTGTTTACAGTAAATTACTGGGAAATTCGGAAAATTGTGTATATTTATGGTATTTTTTCTTTTTTCTTCTTTTTCTTAGATGTTTACAGTAAATTATTGGGAAATTTGGGAAATTGTGTATATTTATGGTCTTTTTCTTTTTTAATTTTTTGGGTGTTTACAGTGATTATTGGGAAATTTGGAAAATTGTGTATATTTATGGGATTTTTTCTTTTTTTCTTCTTTTTCTTGGGTGTTTACAGTAAATTATTGGTAAATTTGAGAAATTGTGTTTATTTATGGCATTAAAAGTGTATCGATATTATATAATACTAAATATATTTTATGTCATTTTCAGTTTCTAAACTTTTTCTGTGTCATCTGCTAGCTTTCATGTGTCCTCTTCGGCTTCTACAGAATTCCCATTTAATTTCTTGTGCTGTACTGTGATATATCGAAGCTGCATAATGGGAAGGGAAACCTGTATAATGGAGGGTGTGCGGTGGGGGATGAGGGGGTTTGGCTAATGAGAACCAAAGGCTGGGGCCATCGGTGAGCACTATTCAGCTGAGTCCTTAGGTGAGAGCATCTACAGGCATGTGCATAGCCCCATGCACCCAGATACTCTCCCAGGGAAGCCTGGCTCAGCTTTGCTGGGTTAGCCCAGGATTATCAAAGGATCCATTCATACCACTTTAATTCTGGAGGGTGGGCAAAGTGATGGGCACTCAGGACAGAGCCCGTCTGAGCAGCACGCTCCCTCCTCCCCCACCTGTACCCAGGGGACTGGGGCACGGAGAATATTGAGATTTTGAGGCTTGAGCCGGGTGATCGTTACTCTGCATTGTTCCCTGGGTCCAAACTTCCCCAGAATGCTCCCTTCCCCTTTTTGCACCCCCCAGTGGCCCAGCTCCCCAAAGAAGAGCCGAAGCCCTCGTGACCTTGAAACTGCACATCCAGCTTAATCCGCATCAGCGTCAGATTGAAGGCACTTTCTGTCACTCGGGGATATTTATAACCTGCCTGCTGGGCTCTGGGTACTGGCAGCTGCAAGGAAAGTAGGCCACAGGAGCGTTGGGAGATGAAGGCCCTGCCCGGGTCCACTTGCCACAAATGCCTGAGGCAGGTCACTGGAGGGAGGAGGCCCAGACTCAGAGCCCCCTTCTGGGGCACAAGTTGGAAAGTTGGGGGGAAGCAGCACAGGGAAGTTCTTTGATCTCATAGCTGGAAAATGTGTCCCTTTTCCCCATCTCCCATGGCAGCATGAATAGGGTTTCTAGGAAAGACAGCAAATCCTATAAATAAACTTATCCCTGTTTTCTTCTGCCCATTCATCAGATCATGCTCATTTATTTTTGTATACATGGTAGGAGGCCGCTTCTTTGAGAGAGGAGTTCTTTTGCAGAACAGTTGGAAGAGATCAAACTTCAAGATATGATGGGGTGGAAAGAGCATTGGCCTCAGTCATCCATGCATTTGTTGTTCAGGAGTTTTAGTCATTTATAACTCCTTATGACTCTGTTTGGGGTTTTCTTGGCAAAGAAACTGGAGTGGTTTGCCATTTCCTTTACCAATTCATTTTACAGATGAGGAAACTGAGGAAAACTGGGTAAAGTGACTTGGCCAGGAGCACACAGCTAGTGTCTGTGGCTGGATTTGAACTCAGGAAAAGGAGTCTTCCTGACTCCAGGCCTGGTACTCCATCTACTGTACAACTTAGCTACCCCTGAAGAAAAGGGAACGTAGAAATCTTCTAGTCTAACCACTTTCTTTTTCAGATGGGGAAACTGAGTTTCAGAGAGTTTATGAATAACTTGCTCAGGATCACACAAAGAAGTGTTTCAGGCAGTATCTGACCTCTGAGCAGATGGATTCCAGGCATTTTCACTGTCTTTTCCCCCTGCCTGGAATGCACACCCTCCTCTTGCTTTCCTGGCTTCCATCATGTCCCAGTTCAAATCCCATCTTCTCTAGAAAATCTTTCCAGACCCTCTTTCATTCTAGCGTGTCCCTTCTGTGGATTGTCTCCCCTTTATTCTGTATATTTCTTGTTTATGCACAGTCATCCCCCTCATTAGACAGTAAGAACTATCTCTGCCCTATCTTTGTAGTTCCACTACTTAGCAGTCTTCATTATCCGAACACCAGACTAGTGAAATTGGGACAGTTGTGTCATTTTTTTTTTTGCCACACTAATTCATGAATAATTTCCTACTAAGGATTATAAGGGGTGAGATCTACCTCAGGGGAGATAATAGGCACTTATCATTGTGTTATTTAGTCATTTCAGCCGTGTCTGACTCTTCATGACCCCATTTGGTATTTTCTTGGCAAAGACACTGCCCTTCTCTGGCTCATTTTACAGGAGAGGAAACTGAGGCAAATAGGGTAAAGTGGCTTGTCCAAGGTCACCCAGCTAGTAAGGGTCTGAGACTGTATTAGAACTCAGGTCTTCCTGACTCCAGGCCCAGTGCTCTATCCAGTGTACTACCTGCCTGCACTTAATAAATGTTATTGATAAATGGGCTTTAAATCTAATGATCAACCCATCCAGCCTCATTGCCACAGTTTAAGGGCCTGAGTTCAAATCTGAGCTCTGTCACTAATCATCTGAGTGACCTTGGAAAAGTGACAGCCTCTCTAGGCTTTGTTTTCCTTATTTAACAAAGAGTTTAATTAGATAACCTCCCCCAATCCCTTCTCACCTTGTATCTATGACCTTATGATCAGAGAATCAGAGACCTGACTCTGACATTTACTAATTATGGGACCTTGAAGAGAGATCACTTCCTCTCTCTAAGGCTCAGTTTTTGCATCTGGAAAATGGGAATGATAATAGATTCTCTACCTTACCCTCTTTCCTCCCTTTTTCCCTCCTCCCAAACCTCAAGTCTTTGCTTTGCATTGAAAATTACTCTTGTTCTTGTAGGCTATGCCAGCAGAGTGGAGATTCTGGGCAAGTTCTTCCCAGAGGAAGAGATTTTAATTATCCAAACACCAGCCTGGCTAAATTTGGAGAGCTGTGTCATTTCAAATTAACAGATTTTTTTTTTTTGCCACACCAATTCATGAAGAACTCCCTACTTAAGGAATGTAGGGAATGAGAGCTACTTCAGGGGAGGGACTACCCACAAAAAAAGATCATGGCTCTCTGGAACACTGAAGCACCAACCAAATGAGATTAATTGTTGTTTTAATCATGTCTAACTCTTCTTGACCAGAATGGGGTTTTCTTGGCAAAGATGCTAGAGTGGTTTACCATTTCCTTCTCCAGCTCATTTTACATATAAGGAAACTGAGGAAAACAGGATGCAGGGACTTGCTCAGGGGCACACAATTAGTAAATGTCTGAGGCTGGATTTGAACTCAGGAAGATGGGTCTGACTCCAGGCCCAGCACTCCACCCACTGGGTCACCTAGTTACAAGATTATTGTGGGATATGATTAGATTTTATACATAAAAGTGCTTTGTAACTTCTAAAACACTATATGCATTATTATTATTATTATTATTATTATTATTATTATTATTATTATCCCACAGTTCAAAACCCTGCATTGGCTCTCTAATTCCTATAGGAGCAAATCCAAAATACTTGACTTGGCATTCAGAGCCCTTCATTGTTAGGTGCTATAGGACCTATCCCAGACATTCCCATCATTCCTCAAAAAGTATCCTCCATCCCAGCCTGACTGATCTCCTCATCATTGGGGTTGAACAATTTCTCCTGCCTGAAATCATCATGAATGGACATTTATAAAATGCTTTAAGGTTTATGAAATTGTTCAAAGTCTTTATTTCCTTGCAATAATACTGGAAGGAAATTACAATAGACGATATCACCCCTATTTTACAGATGAGGAAATTAAGGTTCAGATAGGTTAAATGACTCACATGTGGACACACAGCTAATGTCAGAGGTAGGGCACAAACCCAGGTCTTACTTGTCTTCAGGTCTGTCTACCCCACACCATGCCATCTCTCTATACCTTCCATGTTTTGTTAAAGTAAGTCCATCTTTCAAAGCTCAGCTCAAGTCCAAATTCTTTCCTATATACCTTCCCTGACAATTTGAGAGGTAGTAATGTATAATGGTTAGATCCAAGAAGCTATGGGATCAATTCCTAATTTACAATGGAGAAGGAAATGTCAAGATACTCCAGTGTCTTTGCCAAGGAAACCCTTGAACAGCTGTGGTTCATGGGGTCACAAGAAGTCGGACACAATTGAATGATTGAACAACAGTCGTGCAGTGATTACAGTCAAGAAGAAGTAGGATCAAATCCCAGTTTAGTCCCTAGCTCTAAAACCCTCAGTGAGTCCCTTAGCCACCGTATGGCTCTGTTTCCTCCTCGGTAAAATGAAAGATTGGATTCCATGACCTCTGAGGTCCCTTCTAGCTCTGAGTCTCTGATCCTGTTAAGAATGAGTAGATCCTACTGGCTGTGGTGGGGTATGTATGCCATTAATCCCTGATACTGGGGAGGCTGAGGATGGTGGATCCCATGAGCTCAGGACTTCTGAACTCTCATAGAGTTAAAACCAATGAGATGTCCTCACTAAGTCTGCCCCCAATATGGGAAGCCCTCGGCATATATGGCACCCAGCCTGCCAAAGGAAGGCAAACTAGGCTATTGAGGGACCAGCGTACTTCCAGTTTGGGAGAGAATAGGAAGGTACAATTTAAAGAAAAAAAATTTAACAATTTTTTTTCAAAGATCCAGTCTTATTTACATAGTATTTCTCAGTTAGGAAGCATACTAAAAATCCATACCAGGGGCAGCTAGGTGACTCAGTAGATTGAGAGCCAGGCCTAGAGAATTCAAATTGTGACCTTGGACACTTTCTAGTTGTGTGACTCTGGATAAGTCACCTGCCTAGCCCTTACCACTCTTCTGCCTTGGAGCCATTACATAGCATTGATCAAAAGATGGAAGGTAAGAGTTTTAAAATACATACTTTTAAAATTCGTATCTTTTTTTTCTTCCCAGATCCTCACCATAACCTTGCATGGTAGAATCTGTAAATATTTTCATCTCATTTTTACAGATGAGGATATGGAGCTTCCACAAAATCCTGTTTTTATTTTTCATCTTGGAATGGAGCTAACCTGTGGATCTCAGACTGTCTCAGGGAAGAACAAGTTGTGGCAAGTACTAGCAGGCTGGAAAAATTTTGAACATGAGAAATTAGGAACTGACTCTTGGTTTGATGTCTGGGGACCAGTAGCTCAATTATATCAGTGGAGAAAATATATACAGATTTCATTTCAAATTTGGCTTTTGCTACTAACTAGTTGTGTGACCTTGGGCAAGTCATTTCCTCTCCTCTGGACTCCCTTTCTCTCCTCTGTAAAGCAAGGGGTTTGGACTAAATAAAGTCACTTCCAGCTATAAATGCTGCAATTCTGTCCCCACAGCCCAGTTGCCTGTCAAATGAAATCTGAAACTCAAGAGTGAGTAATTTCTCTTTGTTAAAGCATGACTGACAGAGTCTGCCTTCCTGAACCCAGCTGCTGTTAACATCCACCCTTTCCAATGGGAGGTAAGCCCCTGGGTTCTTCTGATGCCTCCCTCTGCTTCCTCTCTCTTCCTCCTTCTGCTCACACTCCTCTCCCACAGGTCTGTCTCTTCTCCCAGAAAGGGATGACTTATTTCTATTCATGTACCTGCTACTCTCTGAGCTCCTTCCCCTGCCTCCTTTTATTTTCCTCCCACATCACTTGTCTGCCCCTCAGAGGTTTGCCTCCTTCTAAACCACTACCTCCCACCCTTCCCTCAGGGGACTCAGAGGAAGGAGGGCTCCAAGCAGGACTATAAACCTCTTTTGATTCTCTTTCTCCTCTTCCCCATGTTTTTCTCTGACTTCTACTCTCTCCACCTCTCTATTCTCTTTCATTGTTTTCTTTCCTGAAGCTTGGTCTGACTCTATACTGATGGGGGGGAAAAGTATTGGATTTGGAGTCAAAATATTCCTCCTACTTCCTCCATGTTGAACCCCACTCATTCATCCAACACCCTGAATCCATTCAATGCTCCATTCAACCTAGTTTTCTTTTTCTAACCATTAACCCCTCCCACAAACATCAAATCTCTCTTAAGAAAATAGTAGAAAAAAGGTGACCATATTTGACATCAGAAGTCCTGAAGGTGAATCTTAGTTCTAACATGCATCTCAAATAAAGGCATTGAAATGTTCAGTGCCTTAGTGTCTCCATCTGTAAAAGAGGGATAATAATATTTTTGTCATCCATCTCACTTAGTTTTGGTCCCTGAACATGACATTCCATCTGCTTCTTATCTTTACCTGTGTACTAACTGCTTCTTGTGCCTGGAATACTCTTCCCCTCTCAAACTCTGTTTTCCCACTTTCTTTTAAGACTCATTTCTAATTGCCTTTATCTAATCTGTATATATCTGGCATGTACATAGTCATTTAAAAGTCTCCTCTATTAAAATCAACATTCCTTACCAGCAGGAATGGGAAGAAGATGGTGGATTAGGGGCAGCCACCCACCTGAACTCTCTTAACATTCCCTTCTCAACAACTTTAAAATAAAACCTAAAATAAAATTTTGAGACTGCAGAGCCAACAAATGTTGAGGTGAGACATTTTTTCAGTCTAAGAAAACTTAAGAGGTTGGCAGGAGAAATCTGTAACACCAGAGTAGAAGCCTGCCTGGAGCTCACACATTCAACAGTGGCAACAGAGGTTGCAGCAACAATGGGAGCTCTTAACCCAGAGATGGTAAGGGAGTTAGACAACTGGTCAGAAAGAGATTGTGAAAGAGCCTGTCCTGGCACTGATTGGAAACTCTGTTGCCCATATGCAGTTCTGGGTTATAGATGAAGGGTGGAAAAAAGCAGTGGAGACTGTCATAATGGAGCAGGAGCCCTATTCACAGATCCAAAACAAAAAAGAAACTAACACTTGTAGTTGCAGCTGGATAAAAACCAGAGTACAGACCAAGAAAGAAGTGACTATACCTCACCAAGAATTACACCGTCAAGGAAGCACAAAAATTTTTGTAAAGTCCCAGAACTAGCTCTGAAAACAGAAACAAAAAAAACTCTGAAGTTTGGCACAGTGCCTCTTCATTCTGAGGGGAGCAGAGACCAAAATCAAAATAAAGTTCAAAGTGAAGAAATAGGCTGAAAAAATGAGCAAACAGCAACAATAGAAAGAATTTGACCACGAAATCTATTACTGGTAATAGTGGTAGAGAAGACCAAGACATAAATTTAGATGAAGGCAACATTGTAAAAACAGCTATAAAAGGCCTAAAAGAAAAATGATAATTGGACCTAAGAATTCCTGGAAAAGCTAAAGAAAGACATAAGAATAGTAGAAGAAAAATAGGAAAATCAATGAGAATGTTGCAAGAAAATTATGAATAGAGAATTATCAGTTTGGTAAAAGAGGCACAAAAATATATTGAAGAAAATAACACCATTCAGGGCAGAATTGGCCAAATGGAAAAAGAGGTACAAATGATCCCTGAAGAAAGCAAATTTTTAAAAGTTAGAATTGGGCAGGTAGAAGCTAAAAACTCCATGAGATATCAAAAATAATAAAACCAAATCAAAAGAATGAATAAAAAATAAAATGTGAAATATCAGGAAAACAACTGCCTGGAAAATATATTGAGGAAAGATAAATTAAGAATTTATCTCCATGTAAGAATACTATCTCTGAGTAACTGAAAGCTATGCTGAAAAAAGAGTCTAGATATCATATTTCAAGAAATTATAAAGGAGAACTGCCCTGATATCTTTGGTCCAAATGATAAAATAGAAATCAAAGGAATCTAGGATAGCTAAGTGGCTCATTGGATAGAGAGGGCTAAGCCTGGAGATGGATGGTCCTATGTTTAAATCTGGTCTCAGACATATCTAAGCTATTTGACCCTGGTCAAGTCACTTAAACCCAATTTTAAATTAAATTTTAAATTAAACACAATTTACAAAAAATAATACACTGATTACCATCTCAAAATGAAAACTCTGAGGAATATTATAGCCAAAGTCCAGAGCTCCTAGGCCAAAGAGAAAATAATTTTGGCAGCCACAAACAATTCAAGTATCACGGTGCCACAGTCAGGATTATGCAAGATTTATCATCTTCCATGTAAAAAGAACAGAGGATTGGCAAATGATATTCTAGAAGGCACAGAAGTTAGGCTTAAAACCAAGAATCATCTACCCAATAAAATTGAGTGTAATTCAGGGGAAATTTTGATATTTAATAAAAGAGAAGACTTTCAAACATTCCTGAAGAAAAGGCCAAAACCAGATAGAAAATTTATCATTCAAATAAGACTCAAGAAAGGCATAAAAAGGTAAACATAAAAGAGTAATCATAAAGACATCAATATGGCTAAATTGTTTATATGCATATATGGGAAGATAATACATATAACTCGTAAAAACTTAATTTTCAATAGGGCACTTGAAAGGAGTTTTACCTATACAGAGAGTATGGTTATTAACTAATTATATTGGAGTGATCTCCTAAAAATGAAGAGGTGAGAAAGAGGCATGCACTGGGAAAAGGAGGAATGGGAAAATTTTTTTCTAACATAAAAGAGGCATTCAAGGAAGAACTTTTATAATGGAGGGAAAATGGTGGTGGGATGCACAACATTTGAACATCACTCTAATTAGAAATGGTTTAAAGAGTGAAGAATATAGATCTATATAAACAATTTTTTATAGAAATATAACTTATCCAATTGGGAAATAAAAGCAGAAGGGGATAAGAGAAAGGGTAGGGAATGATAAAGGCACACTAAGGGAGGCAATGATTAGAAGCAAAATAAATTTTTGAGGAGGGAAAGGACAAAACAGAGAGAGAGCAGAAAAATGGGAGAAAAATGAGACGGAGGGAAATGCACAGTATTTCCCTAGATAGTAATAATAACTGTGAATGTGAAGAGAATGAGTGTGCCCATAAAACAGAAGCATATGGCAGAATGGATTAGAAACCAGAATCCAACAATATGTTGTTTAAAAGTGACACATTTGAAGTAGAGAGAGACACATGGAGTTAAAATAAAAGAATGGAGCAGAATCTAATATGCTTTAGCTGAAGTAAAAAAAAAAAGAGGTAGCAATCATGATCTCAGACCAAAAAAAAAAAAGCTAAATTAGACCTAATTAAAAGAATAATCAGGGAAACTACATTATGCTAAACAGTACCATAGACAATGAAGTAATATCAAAACATTTTACAGCAAGTTTCTCTGATAAAGGGATCATTTCTCAAATATATACTGGGTATAGAATTGGGTCAAATTTCTAAAAATAAAAGCTATTCCCCAATTGATAAGTGGTCAAAGAATATAAACAGGCAATTTTCAGGAGAAGAAATCAAAGTTATCTATAGTGGTAAGAAAATATTCTTGAAATCAGTATTGATAAGAGAAATGTAAATTAAAACAACTCTGAGATTCCACTTCATACCTATTAAAAATGATAAATGCTTCCAGGGTCAAGGGAAAATAGATTTACTAATGAACTGTTATTGGGTTAGGGAACTGGTCCAATCATTCTAGAGAAGAGTTTGGGCTTTGACCTAGCAATACCACTACTAGATCTGTATCCCAAAGAGATCAAAGAAAAAGGAGGAAGACCTATAACTACAAAAATATTTCTGGCAACTCCTCTTGCGTGGCAAAGAATTGGAAGTCAAAGGAATGCTCATTAATCCAGAATGGCTGGACAAGTTGAGGCATATGACTGTGATGGAATACTATGGTGCTGTAAGAAATGATGAAGGTGGTGGTTTCAGAAAAATATGGCAAGACCTACATGAAGTGATGCAAAATGAAGTGAGAAAAACTGGGAGACATTGTGTATAGTATCATAATATTGTAATGATGATTAACTATGAAATATTTGGCTACTCTGATAAATAAAGCAATCTAAGACAATTCCTACAGACTCACGATGAAAAAGAAATGTTTCTCCAGAGAGAACTGGAGATTTCTGAGTACAAATTGAAAAATAATTTTCTCACTTTCTTTATTTTTCTTGCTTTTTTTGAAACAAGACTAATATGGAAATATGTTTTGTATGAATTCACATGTTTGTGCTCACTTTCTCAGTAGATGAAGGAGGGTGGGAGGGAAAGAGAATCTGGAAATCAAAATTTTAAAAGAAAAGAATATTTAAAGCAAATAAACAACAAATTTAAATGATATTAAAATAAAAAAATAAAGTTAACCAAGAGAAAGAATAGAGGAAGAACAATTTTGGTGCTCCCCCCCCCCATCCTCAAATGTTTTCTCCAGCCTCAGACATTTGCTAGTTGTGGGACCCTATGTAAGTCACTTAACCTGTGTTTATCATAGTTTCCTCATCTGTAAAATAGGAATAATAATAGCACCTACTTCCTAGGGTTGTTGTGAGGATCAAATGAGATTATAAGTATAAAGCACTTAGCACAGTGTCATTATATCTTCCCTTGTGCCTACTTAGCACAGTATTCTGCAAGCTATAAGCACTAAATACATATCTTTCCCAGTGATTCGAATGTATTTAAATACTGTATCTAAAACTAAAGGCAAGACATGATCCTCAAATAAGTTACTGCTCATTTCTGGGCCTCTGCTTCTTCCTTCTTCAAATGAAAGGATTAGATCAGATAATCACTAATGTTTTTCCATCTCTAATTTCTATGTACTTTTGTAATACTAAATGAAATTTACTTGTAATAATGACATAAAATGAAGATAAGAGCCCGTGACAG
Source organism: Monodelphis domestica (assembly GCF_027887165.1). NCBI lineage: Eukaryota > Metazoa > Chordata > Mammalia > Didelphimorphia > Didelphidae > Monodelphis > Monodelphis domestica. The sequence goes on from NC_077228.1 coordinate 280,700,051, forward strand.
CCTTGGTATAGGGACCTCCAAGTAAGGAAACTCCTCCTAATTCAAGTCAGCATCTTCTCTGAAACTTATAGTCTTATGGAGTTGCCTGAAACTCTGAAAAAATAATTTCCCTCCTTTTAGATCTAATTTTCTATGATTCAGCTAAGTTATCTTTATTGGTTCCATAGGCTCAATGGTAACCCACTTGGCTCTCTGGCTCCTGAGGTCACATTGATGTAGACTCATAGAATGGCAGAGTTGCAAGGGACCAGAGATAACATGTAGTCTTATACCTACATTTCTCATAGGAGGAAACTGAGGACCAGAAAGTAAAGTTAGGACTTATGGTAGACAAGGTAGGTATCAGCCTAGGCAGAACATGCAAGTTATGTGTGTGTTGATATATGTTATATATGTAGATATAGATACTGATATTAAGGTTAATAGATATTATAAACTTATAATTAAAAATAAAAAATGTTAACACCGATTCCATGTATTCAAGTACAAAAAGTAAGAAGAGAGGAAAAATAAATATCCTATTGAAAATATAGAGAAAAACAATAATAAAATTTCAGAAATTCATATTTCACATTCCATTTGACAATGTTTCCACCAAATAGAGACATATGATAAACATGCTTTGAATAAATTATTTTGTAAAATTTCACATTTCTTAGTGCTAGAAAATGCCATGGAACAGAGGTATTTATTTATTTGTTTATTCAAAAACTCTTACCTTCTGTCTTAGAATTTATACTGTTTATTAGTTCTAAGGCAAAAGAGTAGTAAAGGCTGGCCAGTGAGTGTTAAGTGACTTGCCCAGGGCTACACAGCTGAGTCTGAAGCCAGATTTGAACCCAGGGAGTAACTGATGTGAGGGCAGGATGTTCTACTTGAGGTGAAACCAAACAGATCTGTTGATTGAAATAGAGAGTTATCTGGAAAGTTCTGATCAGATTCCCAAGAGAGGAAGGCATTGGGAAGAATTTACTGCTCCCTCCTCCAGCCCTCCAATCAAAGGGGAGAAGAAACTGAGGGAGCCCAGAAGGTGTAGAGCTCCCAAAAGGAATCAATCAGCATAGTGATGAGATTTCGGGTGATCAGATTATCCAAACTGAGATATGATGTTCTGTAGAGTAGAAACAATTCATGTCCCCTCATGATGTGAGGTTCTTCCTTTATAAAGGAAGGCTGCCCAGTGATGGACCTTACATCTTTGGTCCGAGATCCAACTTTGTTTTTGCAATTCAGTTGTTTCTGTTGTGTCTGACTCTTTGTGACCCCATTTGAGGTTTTCTTGTTCTTTTTAAAAATGCTTACCTTCTCTTTTAGAATCATCACCAGTATTGGTTCCAAGGCAAAAGAGTGAAAATGGCTAGGCACCTGGGATTAAATGACTCTCCCAGTGTCCTACAACAAGGAAATGTCTGATGTCTGATGTCAAATTTGAACCCAGATCCTTCTGATTTCAGGACTGGCACTCTCTCCACTGAGCACCTAGCTGGCTCCATTTGATTACAAAAATAATAGAATGGTTTGCCATTTCCTTCTGTAGCTTATTTTACAGAGGACAAAACAGGCAAACAGGGGGAAGTGATTTCCTCAGGGTCACACAGCCAGTGGGGTGTTTGAGGACAAATATGAATTCAAGAAATTATTCTTCATGACTTTCAGGCCTGGCACTCTTTTGTGCCAAGTAAAAAGTTTATTATCAACCTAGCCTTGGAGTCAGGAAGACCTGGCTTCAAGTTCTGCCTGAAAAATACTTTTTAATGTGACCCTAGGTAATTCACACATATATGTGTGTGTGTAATATATATTATATGTATATATACACATATAATTACATGTATTATATGTATATCATATACATATAATTATATAGAAACATATACATATAACATATACACACTTTATATTATATATCTGTATGCATATACATACAGGTATATATAAAATAAAAATAAAAATTCATATTATTTCCCAAAAATAGAATGAAAACTCCTTTTTTTAAAAAACCCTTACCTCCCATCTTAGAAAGTAGAAGAAGAAGAACACCACACTGTGCATTGGTTCCAAGGCAGAAGAGTGGTAAGGGCTAGGTAATGGGGGTTAAGTGACTTGTCCAGGGTCACACAGCTAGGAAGTATCTGAGGTCATATTTGAACCCAGGACCTCCTATCTATAGGTCTAGCTCTCAGTCCACTAAGTGCCATCCAGCTGCCCCCAAGAATGCAAACTTCTTGAATGTTTGTCTTTTTATCTTTAACATTTAGCATAAAGCTATTTTCACAGTAGGTACTTAGTAAATGTTGAGAAAAAACAATAACAACAACATAAAATAGGAATAGGGACAGGATCTGTGACTTTCTTAGCATGGGGTCATTCCAGGTGAGGATATCCCCTCTACTCAATCTGAATGCCCCTGCTTTGAAACTTATAGTACTAGTAAAAGAGTTGCTTATACGAGAGGTTAAGTGACTTAAGAAATAAAATGAAATGAGGGGCTTGGAATGGGTTATCCCTAAGCTCTCTTCCAGTTCTATGCTTCTACCTAAGGACTGTGTTTTAAGACTTCAATACTTGTTGAGCTAAAATGATCTATAATTAATCAAGAATTCGTTATTTGAGTTCTAATGGAGACATTTCCCTCCATCTCTTGAGAATCTAATTACTACCATGTCCCCTTCTTTAAAATACTTTCCCTTTATTTCCTTATTCTTTCTTAGTACTTATAAAGCATTTTATCTGGGTTTTCTTTCTGTTTCCTGGTCTGCAGCCTTTTCTTCTTTAAATATCAAATATCTCTCCCTTTTGTCATCTTCTTTCAGAGTCTTTTTCTCCTGGGGAAATATAAATGAGGTCCCTTTAAAAAATGTTTCTGACTAGCTGACCCAAGGACATTTTTATGATAAACAGACGATGCCAGGGAATCATTCCTGTTGCCTTTGATTAGCCAAGTTGTTTAGATTTTGAACAAGGAGCACTATAAAATGCAAATCTATAAGGTCAAGGACTGACCATTTCTAACCTCCAGAGACCTCCCCATCCCTACATATTCTATACTGGTCCTAAGCACAGAGACCATTGGTCTTGGAATTAAAAAGTCTGTATTATAATCTGGTCTCATACTTCCTCGCAGGGTAAATCTAAGTAAATTGCTTTATTTCCTTAAGCATCTGTTTCTTCATTTGTAAAATGAGAGGAATAATTTGCTATCTACATCCTAGGGTGGGAAAAAGACATGACAAATCTTAAATTACTATAGAAATACGAGCTCTTAAGATGATGAACCTGAAGTATACAGGAGTATATTACCTGAGAATAAAGTTTTGAGGATTCATTCTTAAGCAATATCTTCCACAATCCCTAGAGAGAAGAGTAGTGTGGAGTAGGAGCTGTCCCTGGTGCTAATCTACCTTCCTAGCTACATCCCAGTATAAGCTACTGAGGGAGCCCTCAGAAAAATAATGAGGAATGTTCATTAGTCTTGGTGCCTCTTGCTATTTCTCTCTGTAATATTCTTTTCTGCTATTGTTCCCCACCAGCCTTCTAGATATTATTCTTACTTTTCTTGCAGGTTTTTCCACTCCTGCTATCCCCAGACATTTTTTATTATTCCCTAGAAAATTCTTCATTATGGAAACTCATTCCATCCCTGAACTTCACTCCTGGACTTAACACACTGGAAGTACTCTCTGTCTTTGAATCCTTCCCCTCTGTCTGCTTTCTCTCAGAACCTCCATTTTAAAGTATCTGAGGCTATCCAAGTCTTTCATCCTCTCCAAGTTGTTTTCCTAACTCTCCTGGACTTTGTCATCCCTGTCCCCCTTCCCTTTCTGGTAATTTTTAGAAGTCATCTTTCCCCATTACAATGTGAACTTCTTCAGGGGAGGGGCTGTCTTTCTTTTTTATTGTATTTTTATCCCTAGCTCTTACTTAGCACAGTACCAGGCAAACAGTGAGTACTAAATAAATGCTTTTTGAATTGACTTTCATCCTATTGAAATATGGCTCGATCGCTGACCTTGAGCAATTTTTGGTCCCTGGGCCTCAGTTTTCTCTTCTGTAAAATAAAAATTTTGGCTAATGGATTTCCAAAGGTCTTTCCATCTCCAATATTTTATCATCTTGCAATCCTTCCCCTTTATAAAATCCTGACCTTGGTTTGTTCTTAAAGGATGACTGAGGAAAATCCTTAAAGAACCCTTTCCCCCAGCATCTAATGTTTCTGTTTTATAAATGTTTTGTTTCATTTTTACATATCCAGATCTATTCAAATTTGACAACTTTTTGTATGCTTAACCCTGAATAATAAGTATTTTTATGATTATTTAAAAGATTCTGATAAAATAAATTTATTTTCATAAGGCTGTTAATAACTGATATTTACTGCACTTACATTTTAATAGAGGATGATACTCTACCCAAACAACTATTTTTAATGGTGAAAATTCAGGCATCATGAGAAGCAATTAAGGTAATACTTTTGGATGGGGTGGGGTTTTCAATCTTTTTTCTTCCCCCAAAGTACCATAGAGGTGGCCGTTCTGATTTTATTCAGATACTCTGTCAATTGGCATGGAAGGCCTTCTTTTGGTGGTCTCTTGTCAGTATCTGGGTTCAGCTTTGGATATAGTGACATAAATAATCAGAGAAAAACAGATCTATGATTGCTCATGTAAGGTCTTTTCCCTCATCTTTACTTGCAATATCTGTTCAATTTTTAAAGTTTTGAATAAGATAGTGCTTTTATCTTGTGTGACTCCAGACTGGAGAAATTACTGAATGGTAGATTCTGGCTTTGTCTAAGGAGAATTAAAAAAGAAAACAATTCGGGCTGCCTGAAAATGGAATAGATAGTAAGACTCTGGTCACTGAATATGTTCAAGAAAAGGCTGAACAATCTATTTGTCCTGGTGTGTTTTACAATGGAATCCTGATTCAGGTACTGGTTTTCCATGTGATAACTTTTGAGGTCCCTTTCAACTGTAAGAGTTTATGATGTTAAGAATCTATGATTATCTTTTCCTTGGATGCAAGGTATGGAGTTTCCCAGTATTCCTGGAACTCCTCACTTCCCATCCTGACATAACTCTGCTCCCTCATCTCATTCTCTACTAACCTGTGGCAGCCAGTACTATGATTCATCTTTCCATTTCTATAACCATCTCTATTTCTCTATCTCTCTGCCCCATGGCCTGACTCATTAAATAGTGCAGATGGTAATGAACTGCATGATGTAAAAAAATTCTGGTCCTAATTATTTCAGGGAAGAGTTTGGGAACCATTAATCAATTATGAAGAGATAATTTTCCAAAGGCAGCTTGAATAGAATATTCTGGGGGTGGGGGGGAGTTCATTTAAAGGGATCTTCTATGCCATAAATAGTTCAGATCAGTGAGATGACAAAATGAGACTGCAGAAGGTGTAGAAAGGGGTTGGTGATTTTAATCAGTCTACTGGAAAGTTTCAGCCTTGATTCAGAGGGCTTAAGAACTATTGTTAGGGTCCAAGACCTCCTCCTCAATACAAAGCAGAAAGAAAACAAAGGTAGTTCCCTACTAAGCTCTCATATGAATAACTGATGACATAATAGAGGATTCTTGCCAAATTCTAAACCAGGTCCACCACTATTCTCTATTCATCTGTCCCTCTCCTCTACTTCTAACCTAGTCTCTAATCTCCTTTTGTTGATTCCTAAGATACAAGATGGAAAAACTTCTTTATTTTTCATATGGAGACTTTCCCTTTCCTAACTCTCCTTGGCACTGTCAAGATCCCATCTGACTCTAGGGAGTGGGAAGAATATGATGGGAAAAAGGAATGAGAAGTAAAATATGCAGGCGGCTGTCAGTCTAGACCAAGGTTCTTAACCTGGAGGTCTGGGGATGTCAATAGGGAAAAAGTTACATTTTAATTTTCACTGGCCTTTAACTAAAATACATCATTTATTCAATTATTTAAAAACATTATTCCCAGAAGAGGACCATAAGTTTCTTCAAATTGCCAAAGGGATCCATGGTATAAAAAAGATTAAGAATTGTTGGTCTAGACAGATGGAGGTCTGAGCTTTCCATGATTCAGCAAGACAGCTGTGTGTCCTCAAAATCATAGCGTTTAATCTTTGGAAAAGTCCTCAGTCATCACTCAGTTGAACCTACATTTGAATCAAAATGCCCTTTATAACATCAGTAAGAAGTGGCCATCCAGCATCCACTTGAACACCTCCAGGGAGGGGGGAAGCCATCAACTCCTTAGGTATCCATCTGATTCCACTTTTAGATAGCTCTAATCAGGGTTCTGCTGAAGCCAGCTCAGACAAGCTCTCAAGAGCCTACTGCTAAAATTTCAGTGTGAGCATTTACACCTTCAAAATCAGCAAATAATACAAGTCAAGGCTTGATTTATTATTTTGTTGATCATCTCGACTTAGGAAACTGAAGGAGAAAATATTAATAATTCAGTTTAAACTTTAAAGTGTTACATGTATATTTTTTGAAGAGTATTGTTAAACACTTACCAGAACAATCATGGTTCCAATCATCTGTTCATTTTTTCTTCTATCAAGATTAAAATGCCTCTCTGTAACTCTTACTATTGCTTCTAATTTTGCCCTCTGGAACTGGGCTGAGAAAAATCTAATTCCTCTTTCAAATACTTGAAGACAGCTATCACATCCTCCTTACTTCCCATTCTTCTCCTTTCTGGGCTATAAACATCTCCATTTCCTTTATCTACACATGGTGTGTCTTCTAGTATTTCATAATGCTGGTGGTGCTTCTTTGGACTAGATTCAGTTTATTGTTATTTTTCCTAAAATTTGACATCCAGAACTAAAAAGATATTCCATCCAGTTGTGGCATGACTGCTTTCAGAGAATAACAGGATCATCACTTCCCTCCTCTCAATGCAACATAAGATAAAGGAAAGAAGGAAGGAAGGAAGGAGGGAGGGAGGAAAGGAAAGAAAGAACTTATTAAGCATCTATTAAATTCAAAGTACTATGCTAAACACTTGTAATTTTCAGGAAATCTTTTGACTCATTTTTAGTTAATGGACCATTACATTCATCTATTTCATAAGAATTATTATCTAGTTATGTATCTTCTATTCTGTACTAGTGAAGTTGTTTTTTGAGCCCAAATATAGAATTACATTTATCCTTATAAATTTTTTTACTTTATTAGTGCATTCCACATCACAGTACCTGCTTAAGTGGCCTTTGTGGCTGTTGGAACAAATTGTTCTCATCTTCCTATTCCTCTAGTCTTCACATACTAGGGGTAGACATTCCCTCCAACTCACTGACTGCTCTGAAGCCTATTGGTTACTCTCAGTTTGGTTCATTCTGTCTGCTGAGATGGTTTTACTGGGATGTAGCTGCTATGCATGCTACAGTTTCTTAGAGCCATAGGTGAGAGTTGGGGAAAGGTAGACACCAAAGGTGGATGAACAGCGCTAAGGGCTTGTCAAGGCCTCACATCTGAGGTGCTAGTCCTCTTTGAACATCCCATGGTTCAAATCTGGCCTCAGACATGCAGTATCTGTGTGACCCTGGGCAAGTCACTTAACCTCTGTTTATCTTAATCCACTTCAGAAGGAAATAATAAACCACTCTACTTTTTTTTGCCAAAAAAATTTCATACAGGGTAATGAAGAGTTGTACACAACTGGATAACAACTATATAGGCTTCCTTCCAAGCTGGCCTCAACCCATTAATGACTACTCTTTGGGTCTAGTCATTCAACCATTTCCAAATCCACATAACTGTACAATTGTCCAACCTATATGCCACCATCTTGATACAATGATATGTAATGGACTTTATTTAACATTTTATTTATTTTATTTTTTTAAACCCTTACCTTTTGTCTTGGAGTCAATACTGTATATTGGTTTCAAGGCAGAAGAGTGGTAAGGGCTAGGCAATGGGGGTCAAGTGACTTGCCCAGGGTCACACAGATACTGCATGTCTGAGGCCAGATTTGAACCTAGGACCTCCCATCTCTAGGCCTGGCTCTCAATCCACTGAGCTACTCAGCTGCCCCCTATTTAACATTTTAAAGGACATTCTGATGATCTAGAGTCCTGTGCCTCCTAGGACTCTGGACATACAGAGGTCTGGGTCCCTCAGTGGTCGTAACCTCTGGAAAGAGATTTTCTTGGGTTTTGTATGATCCTTTTTCTTTCCTTGGCAACCTATCACCTCAGAGGGTGAAATAAAAACAAGTCAAGTAATGGAAGCATACACACACACATAGTCATAGACACACAGACACAGACAAATACATGTGCTCCACTTTAGAAGAATATCATATATTAAATTTATATTTATAAAAATCCATACTTCTGTGTGTGGGGCTCAGAGAATGTTTTAGTTGCAAGGCATCTTAATAACCAGACAACCTAACCTCATTTTACAGATGTAGAAACTGAGGACCGGGGGGGGGGGGAAGAGATTATTCTCAGAATTCCAAAATTTATACTCCTCCCACAGAATCCTTTGAAAAGTTGTAAAGTTCCTTGACTTTGGAAAAAATGATTCTATTTGCATATGTGTTCAAGTATATACACACATACATATTCAGAAACATAGATTATGTGTGCACATGTACATAAGCAATGTCTCAGTGCCTCCATTTCTGTGTGTTGGAAAAGGAAATAATCTCTAATCAGGGTGAGAATATGCTGTGGAACTGGCTGGTAAACATTCTTAAGAGAACAGGGAGATTCTTTGATTCTAAGTGATGTAGAGTTCACTTAGATTTCAAATGAACTAGTTAAGTGGCTTGTCTGTGGTTATAAGTAACACAGTATCGTTCATTGGGGAAGTTAGATGGCACAGTGGATAGAGAATTGGACTTGGAGTCAAAAAGACTCATCTTCCTGAATTAAAATCTGGCCTTAGACACTGACTAACTGTGTGATCCTCAGCAAGTCACTTAACCCTGTTTGCCTCAGTTTCCTCATTTGGAAAAGGGGCTAGAGAAGAAAATGATAAACCATTCCAGTATCTTTGCCAAGAGAAAATCTCAAGTAGGGCTACAAAGAGTTAGACATGACTAAAAATGACTCAAGGACAGCAATATTCATTAAAAGAGCATTGAGGGGCAGTTAGATGGCTCAGTGGATTGAGAGACAAACCTAGAGATTGGAGGTCTTGATCTTGATTCCCAGAAAGAAGGTGAAGATTTTGTTTGTTTGTTTGTTTGTTTTTAAGAGAGAGCATTGAAATTGGACTCAGTGGACTCAGATTTTACTCTCTACTCTGTCATCAATATAACCTTAGATAAGTCATTTCTCTTATCTGTGCTACAATTTCTTTATCTACATGATGAAGACCTTCAACTATATTATCTCTATAAGGTCCCTTCTAGCTCTAGTTACTATGATGGCTGCCTTTATTTCCCCAGCAGTCTTTTCTTAGGTCCCAGCCAGACTATGGGAGCAATAATACTAGAACCCAAATCTCTTCATTTTTAGTGCAGGGATCTCCTCACTGGGTTCCTATGCTTGATTTCTTTCATTTACCAGCAAATACATTATAGATGAATGCACCTATATAATGGGATTATACTACCAAAGGACTTGGATCCTGAAGTAATTTTAGAAATCTAGGTGAACCTCTTCATTTTATAGATGAGAAAGCTGAGGTCCAGGAAAGGGAAGCGACTTGAAAAAAGTAATTTATCTATGTCACAGACATATACGTACATAGGTTGGAGCAGACCTGTGATTTTACTGCTACATGGAATTCCCATTGAAGGAGCTCCCTCCATCAAGGCAGATCAGTGCCTGATTGGGACATTGATCAGTATTCTCTCTGTCTCCGTATCTCTCTTTTCCTCTATCCCTCCTTCTTTCTTTCTTTTCATCAGCACAGAAGACTCATTGATGTGGAAACTCCTTTTAATCCTGATAGTCTTAGACAGTTAGCTAGGACACAGAGAAATTAAGTGGCTCACCCAGAGGATATATAGATAGATAGATAATGTATTGATGTGTATATGCACACTTATCACTTATATACACACATATACACATGCATATATATATTACATAACCATATACCCATACATATACGTATGTCTGTATATATGTTTGTGCATATAAGTAGATATGCACACATACATAAAAACAGACACGTATACATTTACAAACATCCAGGTATTCCTGACTGCAAAGCTTCCCTTCTTCTAGCCATTATATCAAACTGCCTCTCGTATCATATAACATACCTATTATATATTTATATATGTGTATTATATATGCAGGTATATTCTGTACATATATGTTATATATAATATATGCTAGTTAACCTTTATATAGCATTTTATGTTTTAAAAAGATCTGTCCATACTAGGCTTAAAAATCACACCAGAAATGAGTGTCTGGCCCTAAGTGATATAAATGGGCTTTCTAAGTTGGCTAATGCTAAAGATCAGGGTTCTCTTGGAGATCTAATTGGTAAGTATCCAACCTGGAAGAATGCAGGACAGAAAATAGAATCTTAATGCAGAAATTCACCATCTTTAGTTCCAGAATCTAATCCTTTGACAGATTCTTTGTGTGGGTTGCCTGAAGAAACAGAAGACTTGATTAAAAGGTTTGAGAAACCAGCCCTTCCAGGACTCTCCAGAAGGTGGCTGGGTTGATCTCATCTTCTCTAGTTAGTCACTTGCTTGGACTTACTAAATATAACCGCCCATCTTCAGCAGGCTGCTTCAGCCTTGAGGATAGAAGAGGCAGAAAAACAATCTGCTTTGGGGTTGAGATTAGGTAAAGGGATTCCTTGGGGGGTAATGGAACCTATAGAAGTAGAACTTCTTTTGTTTGCTTTTTGGGGGAAGGAGCAAGAGGGAGCAGCAGCAGGGTCTTGAGCCTCCATTTTATTCTGCCTTGGATTCCACTGTAATCTTTGGGATATGTATGATGGCTAGATGCTAGACATTTAGTTTGCAAGGGACTTAGAGATCACAAAGGGGAACAGTAGAATCAGCTAAGGACCTAGAGCCCAGAGACCTAGAGCTAAATCCTGGGTGGGCTAATTTCCTTTCCTGTCCTTTCCTTTCCTGTCCTTTCCTTTCCTTTCCTTTCCTTTCCTTTCCTTTCCTTTCCTTTCCTTTCCTTTCCTTTCCTTTCCTGTCCTGTCCTGTCCTGTCCTGTCCTGTCCTGTCCTGTCCTGTCCTGTCCTGTCCTTTCCTTTCCTTTCCTTTCCTTTCCTTTCCTTTCCTTTCCTTTCCTTTCCTTTCCTTTCCTTTCCTGTCCTGTCCTGTCCTGTCCTGTCCTGTCCTGTCCTTTCCTTTCCTTTCCTTTCCTTTCCTTTCCTTTCCTTTCCTTTCCTTTCCTTTCCTTTCCTTTCCTTTCCTTTCCTTTCCTTTCCTTTCCTTTCCTTTCCTTTCCTTTCCTTTCCTTTCCTTTCCTTTCCTTTTTCTTTTTTCTACCATTACCTTCTATCTTAGTATCAGTTCTAAGACAGAAGAGCAACAAGTGTTAGGCAATTAGGATTAAGTGTCTTGCTCAGGGCCCCACAGGTAGCAAGCATCTGAGATCATATTCGATCTCAGATCCTCTCAATTCCTTGCCTTGTGCTCTATCCATTGTGCTACCCAGCTTTCCTTTGGCTTGGTTAGTTTTTAAGAATGAGTTACTATATCTTCTCTGAGATTCACTTTCTTCATCTGGGAAATGGGGGTGATCATGTTTGTACCTTTAACCCAACAGCATAAGAAAAAAACTTAAATTGATTTTTAAATGTTGGATTATTTAGTTCAAACCTGTAATTTTATGAGGGAAGAAACTAAGGCACAGAGATGGGAGAGGGATTGGGTTCCAGTCCTGAAATGAGTTGGTGGGAGAAAAAGTCCTAGAAACCATGACTCACTGATACTCAGGCATGGTATCTTCCATACTGATGTGGGAATATTTCTTCTGGTGTATTATGTGTAAAATAATGGGATCATAGACAATAAAAACTGAGGGACATGAGAGACTCTTCTGATTACTCATTTGGATATATGTAGAAAATGAATTCTAGAAAGATAAGATGACCTATTCAAGGTCAGACAGCTTAAAGTGGCCAGAAGGTCTTCTGTCACTAAATATAATGACCTTTTGATTATACTACATGCTTTTGTGAAGCCTAGGTTTGTCTGTCCTCCATTCCTAGAACATTCTTCTTCCTCAACTCCACCTACTGCCTTCCTGGTTTCCTTTAAATCTCAACTAAGATATCATTAAAAAACCCTTATCTTCCGTCTAGGAATTAATACTGCGCATTGGTTCCAAGATAGAAGAGTTGTTAGAGCTAGACAATAAGGCTTAAATGCCTTGCCCAGCTAGGTCACACAGCTAGGAAGTGTCTGATATCAGATTTGAACTCAGAACCTGCAGAGTATATTCACCACCTACCTGCCCTATAAAATGCCATTTTTTATAGTAGGTCATTTCCAACCCCTATACTTCTAGTGCTTTCCCTTGTCAATTATTTCCTCTTTTCCCTATATAAGCTTTCTTTGTATATATTTGTTTATATATAGCCTCCTTAAAGGTAGGGGTTATCTTTTGCCTCTTTTTGTATTCCCAGCACTTAAGTACAGTTCTAGTAGATACTTATTAAATATTGATTTCTAGAATGGAAGGGACCAAAACAGACATATGATCCACTGTCAGCACTAGATTTTAGCAAAGGATATCTTTTAGGGGCTAAAATACTTGTTAGGTGGCATGAATCACTCCCTCAAGCGATGGATATGTGGTTGTTGTTCAGTCATGCCCAACTCTTTGTGACCCTATTTGGGGTTTTCTTGGCAAAGATATTGAAATGGTTTGCCATTTCCTTCTCCAGTTCATTTTACAGATGAGGAAACTGGGGTAAACATGGTTAAGTGATTTGCCCAGGGGCACACTGCTAATCAGTGTGTGAGGTTGGATTTTAACTCATGTCTTCCTGCCTCCAGGCTTGACATTCTCTCCACACTACTGCCCAACTATGCGTCTTCATGTAAATACAACCCTAAAGACAAAGAAGAAACCAGATCCAGCAAACCTATGGACCCTACTATGTACCCCCACCAAAGTATCAGGCATGGAGGAGGAAACAGTGGGCCACTTAGTGGAACATTTGCAATCCATGATTTCTCTGCTTCCCTTATAAAATGAAGAAATTTTACTGTGTGGTCTTTCAGTGTGTTCTAGCTCTGACATTCTATATTCTGGGTTCTAATAGTATATGTTCTAAAGTCCTTTTCCAGATTTGACATTCTGTGTTTTGTGTTCTAACTATATATATTTAAATCTCTTCCAGCTCTGACATTCTGTGTTTTGTGTTCTAACTGTATATTTTAAGTCTCTTACAGCTCTGACATTCTATGATTCTGTCATTCTCCACCTGGCTTATTCCATTCAGTTGTCATCTCTGACTAATTTGAAGATCTTGGAACAGGGCTGGAGTCGTTCTTTCCTTGTTTTTTGGTCACAGCCCACAGTGCTCTTAGAGCTCAGTAGCTGTTAATCATTTCTAAGTGATTAGTCAGAATGGTGCCATCTCACAGTCTGACTACCCTTCACAACAGCTGACTTATGACAGTCCTACATAGTCAGAACCATGAACCAAATGATGATCTTGATCAAGTCTAGAATGATTTGAAATCCTGGCTCAATGCTTTACTATCTATGTGACCTTATGGAAGTCGTTTGATTTCTTTGACCCTTATTTGTGAAATGGAGGAGTTGGACACATATGAGTTCAAATCCTGTCTCAAACATTTATTAACTATATGACCCTGGGCAAGTCACTTAACCACTATTTGTCTCAGTTTCCTTATCTATAAACTGGCGATAATAATAGCGCCTACTCTCTAGGGTTGTTATGAGGGTCAAGTGAGATCATATGCCTAGTACAAAGTAAGTGCTATATACATGTTACTATTATTATTATGGTTTTATATTTCCATAAAAGAGGAATATGTAGATAAAAGCCACTGGCATCATCTCTTGCCCTGCTTAACAACTCTAGAGAAGGGATCCATTGTACCTCCCCACTAGAAATACCAGATCCCCACAATCACCTCAAATTTACTAATACACTCAGACCTTGATAACTCACTCCACCTTGTAGGGATCTTTTTTTGCCTCCTCCCCCTACTAACACTCTGAGAGTGCATATGCACAAGAATATTGATTGATATTGATCTGAATCTAAATTCAAAAACAACTCTTCATAATTGATTGAATGTGTGGCAGGATGGGGGATAGTGAGAGAGATAAGAACAAGAATAACTCAGAGGTTATGAAGCTAGTTGCCTGGGAGGATGGTAATACTTTTGCCAGGAAGATGGTAGTTTTTCTCCAGGATTTGGAACAAAGGCATACAGCTTTCAGAGGGATTTTTCTTTTTCAGAAATGGATTGGGGACAACTGGGTGGCTCAGTGATTTGAGAACCTGCCTTAGAGATGGGAGGTCCTAGCTTCAGATACTTCCAAGCTTTGTGTCCCTAGGCAAGTCACATAACCCCCATTGCCTAGCCCTTAGTACTCTTCTGCCTTGGAACCAAGTACTGAATCTAAGACAGAAGATAGAATATTTTTTAAAAGAAATGGGCTGGACTATTTTATTCCTAATGTCATTTTCCACTATGATAGTCTGTAATTCTCTTTTCTTATAGTCCAGGTTTGACTGATGAGCTCATGGACAGAATCCCCACAATGCATATGCATATATATGCCTTAGGATCATAAGATGTTGGGGGGAGACCTGTATTTCAGAGATCATCTATTCCAACTCCCTATCAGATGTAAGAATCTCCTTCCCATTATCCCATCCTGTTCCAGCCTTCCTAAGGAAGGGAGCTCATTACTTTTTAAGACAGCTTGATCTCTTGTTGGACAGCTCCACCTATTAGACATTACATTGTACAGAAATCTACTTCCCTGGAACTTCCACTACTGGTCCTAGTTCTGGCCTCTGGGGCCAAACAGAATATGTCTATTACCTCGTTCACACAGCAGCCTTATTTAGCTGTTAATGATAACTAACAGCTTTCTCCTCTCCCTTAAGTCTTTTGTTTATTCTATAGTCTAAACAACTCTAGCTCTTGTTAGCATCTAAGCTTCAATTTCCTCCTCTGTGAAATGAAGGGTTTGGACTACATAATGCCTAATTTCCCATTCCAATTCTCACATTCTGGACAAGTGTGTGACACAGAAGTCACAGAGTCATATGGGGCAGTAAGATGTGGTAGGAAAAAATCTAAAGAAATAGAGTAAAATAGACCAGTTTGATTGACCCTGTCATGAATTGATGTATAATCTCTTTGACTCTCAGTTTATTTAGCTGTAAAAGGAGGTGGTTAGACTAGACAAGATTGTATGCCTCTTCTACCTCTCATATTCTGGGATTTCACTTGACATATTTTCCCTCACTTAAATCTGGTCAACCAGATCGCCATGCTTTTAATATAAAGCTAGCAACTTCTTTCCTTTGAATCTTAGGAATTAGGTAATTTCAGAACTGTATGGTTGAATGTATGTTGGGTTCTTCTTTCTCCAAGATAAGTATTCCTTATTTGGGATAGCATCTGAGTCTCAGTTTCCTCCTCTGTAAAGCATGGGGATTGAACTGCATAATTTCTAATGCCTTTCCCTGTTCTGACATTTTTGAACTAACTCCAAATCTCACAAGGGGCCATAACAGTAGTGAATAATGCTGAATGGTGCCCTAGAACATAGGATATCAGCAAAGAAGACTTCATCCTGGAATGTCTGAACTAGAAGAACAAAGTGATAGAATTGATAAGATAGGTTGAAATACTTGGATATACCACTGAAATTGCTCTCTCCTGAAAGGCTATAAAAGAATCCACACCTTCACTCATGACTTTTCTGCTATCCCATAATCTCTGAAGCAACTCAAAAACTATCACTGAGTTCACTAGAATGATGAAGAGTAATGAATGATCAATTAGAAACATGCTACTTTGGAGTCTGGAAGTCCTGAATTGAAATCCAGCCCTAGATACTTTCAACAAGTCACTTAAGCACTGTCTACTTCAGTTTCTTCAGCTGTAAAATGTGATATATTTATAAAACACTTAGTATGGTGTAAAATGGTGCTATTAATATGATGATGATAATGATGGAAGGTAAAGAGTTAGACCTAGAACTAAGGTATTGGAGAGAGAAAGTTTGAGTTCCAGACACCTTTCCTTTCGGGGTTTTTTTTTTTTTTCAGGTTTAGGGTTGTGGTGAGGGAATCAGAATGAATGGCAATGCCTTCTAGGAAGAATTAGACTCTTTCTTCAGAGATGGCTAGGTACTTTCTCCCTAATAGGACAGGACATGAAGCAAGGTGTCTGGATAAAACAAATAACACACATATCCATGTAAGTATGTATAGATTGATAGATATTGTGTTTTAAGGGCTGTAATGCATTTGCATGTTATCTCATCATTTGATTCCTTCCCTTATCCTGAGAAGAATCTACCTGGGCAATTCTGCCTCAAGGAATATTATTTCTAGGAACACATAGCATTTCATGACTCCCCAACATAAAGAACCTTGTCTATCTGCCTATCAGTGGGCATTGAGAAGCCCAGCTGCACGTCTTAAATTCCATCTTTATCCTCATCAAATATACTAATGCTCCAAAGATTCTGTGACTTAATCAGTATAGGTGCAACCAGCAATGATGCAGCTCACTTACATTTTGTACCTGAAGAGATCATTGTTATGACTTTTTATAAGAACTCATCAAAAGAAAATCAATCTCCTAGTGATTTTGGTAGATCTCTCAAAGCGTTTGATCCATTGGCATAGGTTCCAAGAATCCAGGGCCATCTCCATTCTATTATGAAGTACCACAAGAGACTTTTACCAAATGTTGTTGTGGTTCAATCATTCCAGGTGGGTCCAACTTTTTGTGCCCCCATTTGGGGTTTTCTTGACAAAGATACTGGAGTGGTTTGCCCTTTCCTTCTCCAATTCTTTTTTTTTTATGAGGAAACTGAGGAAAACAGGGTAAAGTGGCTTATCTAGGGTCATATGAGTAAGTATCTGGGTCAGATCTGAACTCAGGAATGTGAGCCTTCCCAACTCTAGGCCCCATATTTTATCCACTGTATCATCTAGCAGTCCATTTTTGTCCCCCATGAAATCCTGTCTCTCTTCCCCACTATCCCACTTTTTTGGGCAGTAGGGTGGGGATTAACTCTTACCTTCTGTAGAATACTAAGTATTGGTTCCAAGACAGAAAAACAATAAGAGCTAAGCAATGTGGGGTTAAGTGATTTATCTAGAGACACGTGGCTAGGAAGTATCTGAGACCAGATTTGAATTCAGGACCTCCCATCTCCAGATTAGAACTCAGGAAGATGAGTGTTCCTGACTCCAGACCTGGCTCTCTGTATACTGCTTAGGTACCCAAATTCAATTTAATTTGCTCTTACGTATTTGTTGAATGACACAAGGGTTTCCTGAATGTCTACAATATACCAAGACTCAAACTCAGCCCAAACAATTCTGACCCTTGGTAGGACTGTGGTCACTGAGTGGCAGTGCCCTCTTAAAATTCTTAACTTCTGACTTAGAATCAATACTAAGTATCAGTTCTAAGGAAGAAGAGCAAGAAGGGCTAGGAAATTGGGGGCTTACCTTGAGTCATACAGCTAGGAAATGTCTGAGACCAGATTTGAACCCAGGCACTTCCATCTTCAAGAGTGGTGCTCTATCTACTGAGCCATCTCACTGCCCAGCAGTGCCATTTTTGAAACAGTGGTTTTCAGACATCTGCTGCTCTCTGCTGTAACTGTGGCTTCTTCAGTCTAGATGCAGGCAAACCCCCAATGTTTGACTGAGCTGCCTACAGAAGTTGTAGATTATTCTGAGATGAACTGGGAAAATGGGAATGGAGAATTGCGTCATCCAGAACAGTCATCACCTTTTCTCTATGTTTATCTCATTGTCTCTTTGACTTTTCTTCCTACTCAAGCTCCCTCTTCAATGTTTCAGTTTTCTTTTGTGGGTGATCTTCCTCTGTTAGAATTTAATCTGCTCGAGGGAAAGTATTTCTTTTTCTTATTTGTAGACCTAGTATTTAGCACAATGCCTGACACATCATAGGTGCTTGTTGATTTGATTACTTGATTATTTCTTTGCATTTCGTTGCTCATTCATATCTATTTTCTGCCACTGTCTTCACTTTTTCTGACTTTATCTCTTTTCCCTGAGTTTTCTCCTACTCCCATTCTATGTTCTCCATCAAAGAAGCCAATCAGTACAATGTGGCAGAGTTGGCTCTGAATCCTGGCTCTGCCATTTACAATCTGGGTATGTGACCTTAAACAATTAGATTCTCCATTCTAAGCCTCAGTTTCTTTATCTGACAAATGATGTTTTGATGATCTGACCTCTGAGGTCCTTTCACATCTTCTCTTATCCCCCATTTCTATTTCTCACCACTTGTTTTACTGAGTTCATCCCTGTCTCACTGTCTCTATCCCCATGATCCTATCATTTATCATTTGGTGACCTTTCTTTATTATCATTTTTAAATTTCTTCCACTACTGGTGTCTATAAGTCTATATTACCATGTAGTTGTTCAGTCATTTCTGTCATGTTTGACTCTTTGTGACTCCATTTGGGGGTTTATTGGCAAAGATAATGGATTGGTTTGCCATTTCCTTCTCCAGCTCATATTACAGAAGAGGAAACTGAGGTAACTTGTTCAGGTTCACAAAACTACTGTCCGAGGCTGGTATTGAACTCAAGTCTTCCTGATCCCAGGTCCAGTATTCTATCCACTGCACTGTCTTGCTACCCTTCATATTACCACAAGGTCCTGTTAATGCCCATTTTCTGGTTAGACAAAAGAATTTTGTCCTGGCGCTTGGTACAGCAGTCATCACTAAATGCCCCATGGTATTAGATACTTAGACAGTGTCTTCCCAGGCTAACACCTCCTACCTTTTTCCAGGGGGATTGCTTTCCTGTAAGGAAAAACAAAAATTAGTCCTTTGTGTCTTTAAGGTAGTTTGGTGTTATAAAACTGCAGAGAGGTTTGAGGCATAGTGAACAGAGTACTAATCTTAGAGTCAGGAAGAAATGGACTCAGTGACCTAAGTAACTTTTTAGGGCTCTAAGTTGTAGCACAGTTGGTGACTTGCATTAATAGAATTTCCTTACTGGTGGCAAAGCAGTAAAATTATAGATCTGGATCTCCTCCCATCAAGACAGAAAACCTGTGGAAGGGCTTAGAACCTCCATTTAAGGAGTCAGAGAGGCCAGTTATCTTCTTTATTTCTTACCAGGTTGCACCTTTGGATTTCTCCACCATGTCCTGGAAACATCTTCATCCAGAAAGTCACTTCAGCCCTGGAATTCCCACCTCCAAAATATCTTCAACCCCTGAAGCCCCCCGAACCCCCATCTCTCAGGATCAGATGGTTCCTTCCAGAACTTCCATTTAAGAGAGTATCCATGTCATTTTCCTTTATAGGTTGCACTGGAGGCTTTCTCTACCTTGCCCCTGGAGTCAGTACAATCACCTTCTCCTTCTTCCCCCTTCCCATTCAACTTCCTTTTATGCCATTCCATAGAAAACAATTATGACTGCTCAGGGATATAGAGGGACCCAGATGAAGCAACAAGAAGAAAGAGATAAAACCAATCCAGCCAAACAGTTGCTCTGTTGACACTAGGGGCATCATGTCTGACCCACTATAAGTGCTTAACAAATGAGTTAATTAAGTAAACTGACCTTCAGGAAAATAAGGACTTGACTTGAGGGGAAAAGAAAAACAAAACAAAAAAAACTTCCCAGACAAGATCAGTGCTTTGCCCATTCCAGGAAAGCTCCAGAAATTCTAGGGAATGGACACTCTAAAGAGTAGGAGGGGTAAGCATATTTCTTTCTCCTCCAGAGCTGGAAGCAAAGTATGAAAATTTCTCCTAAACAAAAGGCAAAAGAAAGGCACTGAGCCATTTGATGTAACAGGGAGGAGGGAGGCCAGAGCACAGGAACTGTTATAGAAACCAAGCTGGCACTATTTGATATGAAAATCAGCTTAGGAGTAAAAATCATTTATGCTATTATGATTCCAGGATAAGCCAATTCTTGCAAGAGAGACTAGGAGATGGGAAGTAAATTGGGCAGGTTACTCTACTACGAAGTGTGGCTAAATGGTGCAGTAGAGAAAGCATTGGGCCTAGAATCAGGAAGACAAGTTCAAATGTGACCTCAGACACTTATTAGCTGTGTGATCTTGGGCAAGTCACTTCACCCTACTTGCCTTGATTTTCTCATCTGTAAAATGAGCCGAAGAAGGAAGAGCAAACAATTCCAATATCTTTGCAAAACAAACAAATAAACAAAAAACAAAAACAAAACCCTAACAGGGCCACAAAGAGTTAGGCATGACTGAACAACAACACTATATTGGGAAGAACACTAGATTTGGGCTTAAAGGACCTAGACTCAAATCTGGATTCTCCTTCTTACTTGTGTGACTCTTTAACTTTTCTGAGTCTTGATTTCCTCATCATTAAAATGATTGGGAGTAAAATGGGGGAGCAGTGAAGGGAGACTAGATTGTCTTTAAGGTAGTTTCCAGTATGACGCAGAGAAGTTGGAGCCTTACTGAAAACACTGATTGACCCAGAGATGGGGAACCTAATTGTAATCATGTTAGCTGAGAAGCTGGAAACTGGATTTTAAAAGTAAGAAACTATAAACGTTTTCAAACCATGAAAAGGAGAAAAAGAATTTGTTTTTGTTGTTGCTTTTTACAATGCTCCTCCTGGTTCTTTGTGGAAGCAGCCTGTCTGGAATTGATGCCATTATGTAAATTTAGAGACCTTAAGTGTTTCCTTGTAAGAAAGAAGGACCTCTCCTCTTAGTCCTTGCTTCCTGCTAGAACTATGTAATTCTGAATGGCTGGTACTCATCCCCCATGTGTGATGTTGTAAACTGCTTATGTTGCCTTTGAGTATGTCTCTGCAGAGCTGTTGTCTGCAAACTGGCTTTTCTTTCAGAAAAATGTTTTTGTTTGGCATTGTTGCTTTTCATAGCAGCTGCTTACAAAAGCCAGAAGCCAAAATTCTAATTCCTATAGGGATGGTCAGAACCACACCCAGCTGGCTGGGGACCACCAACATAGATGAAAGGCAGTTTGGGCCTGGGACCATAAAAGGTTAGAGGTGGAGTGGTGGACCTGAATGTGAATCCTTGCTCTGTTATTTGTTCCATGGGTGGCCTTTGCCCTTGACAGAATTGTTGCCTCTTTCTGAACCTTAGATTTCCTCCTCTATAAAATAAAGGTTCATTTGAATATAAATCGCTCAAAGGCAAGATTTGACTCAGTTTTATCTGTTTCCCTAACACAATGCTTGCTGCTCGAGTAGACACAAAGAGCACTGGATCTGAAGTCTGGGAAATTTGGGTTCAAATCTGACATCAGATACTTACTAGCTATGTGACCCTATGGGCAAGTTACTTCACCCTTTCTCCCCCAGTTTCTTCATCTGTAAAATGAGGAGAAGGAAATGACAAATTATTCTGGTGTCTTTGCCAAGAAAACTACAAATTGGGTCATGAAAAGTCTGAAATGACTGAACAACAAAAGGCAGAGAGTTGAGTTGAGCTGACCTCTAACATCCCTTTCATCTCTATATCTATGATCCTATTCCTGTCTACATTGAATGTAGAAGAGGGAAAAAAAAAGTATATAAAGATTGTGTTAAATGAAGATAATCCCCCATTAAGCTGGAAAAAAAAGATAAAAATGGAAAGAGGGAGTCACTTGGAATTAAGGAATTATACTTCTCTTTTCTCAGGGTAAATTATGTCAAAGAAAAATAAACACTATATATTTAATACCCTCTACTAAGACTTTGAAGTGATTCTGTCTCCACATTTGAGTCACTTGGTCCCCAATTTCAGGTTTAGCCCAATGCCAGATCATGAGGTCAATTCATTCCCCAGGCTGAGAGAATATATAGACCCTGAATCTATAACTCAAAAGCATGAAGTCATCCTTGTGGCTTCTACTCTGATTTTGTATCTGCTCCTGGTAACTGGTTTCTTCCTTTATTCCTTGCCACAAAGTTTCTCCTTGTATAGTAAATTGAGACTTACCTTACTCTCTGTTACCAAACCTTTACCTCAGCAATGGATAAGGGCAGACTTAGAAAGAGGGATCCAATGACAAAGATTCCTAAAGAGATTTTCTTTCCTTCCCTTTTCTTCCTCTCCCTTCTCATGTCCCCAAACCCAGATTTTGAGGGACATGAGATAGCTGTGAGTCAACCACGTGAGGATGTTAAGTCATATGAGTACTGTTGGGTCCTCCTTCCCTTCAACTTCAACTCCTTTCCCTTCCTTCCCTTCAGGATGTTGGCACCCTGGGACAAAATCCTGGTCTCTATGACCTAGTCACAGTTCTGTTGTCCTAAACCTATTAATCAAACATTTTGTTGTTCAATCATTTTTGGTTGTGTCCAACTCTCTGTTGGACTTTCCTTGGTGAAGAAACTGGGGTAGTTTGCTATATCCTTGTCCAGATGATTTCATAGATTAAGAAACTGAGGCAAACAAGGTGAAGTGACTTGCCCAGGCTCACACTGCTAGAAAATATGTCTGAAGCCAGATTTGAATTGAGGAAGAGGAAGCTTCCTTAATCCAGTGTTGTACCCTTCCCACTGTACCAGCTATCTGTTGGCTTAATAAATTATTTATTAAATACCTTTTATGTCCTGTGCTCTGTAACCTATTGACTATAGTTCTGTTTTCCCCTCATGTCTCATTCAGTCTTCTTTAACACTGACCTGTTACTAGAAATATAAAGTATAATTGGTTGAACCTTTACTGTTTGCCTGTCCTCCGACTCTTGTTGCTGTATCCCCTACTTACCTCTTAGAACACATCTAAATATTCCCAATGATCCACTTGTCAGCTTCAGTCTCTACCTGTTACCTGCTGTCAGATGCCCTTGACACTACCTAGTATTAATAGAAAGAATCTTGATTCGAAAGGCAGAGGACTTGGGTTCTTATTCCAGCTCTGCTATTTACTTCGTGTCCTTGGACACTGCTCTTGAGGTTTTGGTTTCTTCTCTATAATAAAGTTGTTGGATCAGATGATACTCAAGGACCATTTTAGCCCTAAATTCTATAATCTTGTGATTCCATGGCTGGGACCTTTCTAGGTTACTTGCCCTATTTTAACAGATTTGTCTAGGTTTTTCATCCTAACAATCTCCAATCTGACCCATCCCATAACTATTTAGGTTGTAGAGTAGCAAAAAGGTGCAATCAGTATTGGTGCCTCGTAAATAAATCTTTTACTAGGCATTAATTAAGATTATGATGAAGTTTTTGATATATGCTTCTGTAAGTTTTGTTTGTGCTTTCTTTTAGTTTCTAAGTAAAGGTAATATTGCAGAAGTCAGTTGTACTAAAGGGAAACGAGTTCTGCTTGGTCAGGACTGGTACCTTCTAGAGGTTGGGTAGAGTAGGCATCAGGAATTCCCGAATTCAGGAAGAACTTGAATTCATGCAATTGCAAACCCTTGGAGAGAATGAGAAGGGGGATAAATGGGACCATTGATTCCTTGAGGTCTGAATTCTTCATTCATCATCTTTTCTTCTTTACTAAATCAGTTCTAGAGGTCCCCTACAAGTTCTCAGGTATTGGGCAGGGAACTTATAAAGAAGTGAATATTTAAACATAACTAAAATGTCGTTGTCAAACATTACCTATAAGACCCCAAAGCTTTCAGAGGAGATTATGATAATGTTCTCAGGAATAGGAAAAAAAAATATTTTCCCTCCCCCAAGAATTGTGGTTGGCATTTTCTGTTCATTTGTTTTACTGTACATGTCCACATTTTTTAAATAAAAAATAAAAGAATGGAATCATAATAACCATAGGGATATCATTTTTCTAAAACTCCAATTAAGAAATATGACAAATACATGAGCCAGTACATACCCATGTCACACACCATTCTGAGCCTGACAAGAGAATATATGGCGAACTCATTAGGGGGAGAGGTATCTGCTCAGCCTTCCCTAATCTCCCACCTTGTGCCCAAACTACCCAAACCAAGAAAGGTATGATTTGGGAATGGCTTCTTTTATGACCAAAATTAGAAGATGCAACAGGAGGAATGTATGGATGAGGGAAGGAAGATGGGGGGAAAATGTGTTCTAAAATCAGTCCCAAGTTAACAAAGTTGATAAAAGCTTCAGTGATGGGAAGCTGATTATTCTGGCCCTGGTAAAGTTAACTGACAGATTATAGAAGAACCAATCTTTTCTGAGAATGACTTTATAAAGATTAAAGAAAAAGAAGAGAATGAAGAAAGGCAAGGATAGGGAAAAAGAAAGAAGTGAGGAAAAAGGAGGCAGGAGGGAGAGAAAAGGAATGGAAGAGGAATGAAAGGGAAGAAGGAAAGAGAAAGGAGGAAGGAGGACAAGAGATAGTATTATTTTAGATTCTGCAGGAGCATTCTATTAAATGTCAACATTGGAACCAGGAGGCAGCCCTTCATAGATTTCCTCCAGTCTCAGACCATTCAAGAAATATACCCCTCTATGAATTTCACTAGAGTGGCTGGAATATATCATCACACCTCAGCAAGTAACCAATAAATGTTGTTGTAAAAACAAGTAAACTCTAGGTTTTATGATGATCTCAGTTCAACCAACAGGAAGGAAAAAGGAAAAAGAGAAAGACTTGGAGGAAGAAAATTTTTATATGGAAAAGGAGGTAAAGTGTTAAATGTGAAAGAGGCTGGAAAGAGGGACAGGAAGGGAGAGGAGAGGAAAAAGAAGATGGGAAAGACAGAGAGTGTGTGGGAAAAGTCACTTTGTCAAAAGCTCAGTTATATTCAATCAATTTCCACAAGTTGTATCTTTCTCCACATGGACTTTCTAATCCCTTCTAGGAATATGGAAAGAAAAACATGGATTCCAATAAGCCCCAGTATTTCTTTTCTTATTTCCATACTGATAAGTTCATAGATAGAAGTTTTCCCTGTGAAAGACAAAGTAGAGCATCACCTTAGGTTCCATTTTTCAGAGAGTTCCAGACTGGTCACCCAATACACAACCAAATGTCCAACTTTGCAAAAATTCTCTGACATGATTTAGGGATAAGAGTAAGGAGGGTACAAACAACATAGAAACTTTACTCTGAACAATTAGGAAGCCTGAGTTCCAGAGCTGATGCTGCCACTAATTACCTATGGGATTCTTACCAGTGACTCCATTTCCTCACCTGGTAGATTATCTCTTTCTCCCCAAACTCCTTTATGTCCCCTTCCACACACGATCCTTTTATTCTCAATAACCCCCCTCCAATAGTTCTAAAATTATTTAAGTGGAATCCATATAGCTCTTCGGAGGACTCTATCTCTTATTCTGGGGAGTTTTTTCTTCCTCACTTAACTGGAAAAGAGAGGAAAAAAATCTCAAATGACCTCAAATAGAACTCTTACCTCCTCTCTATTCCCTGAAAACACCCCCAATTTAAATTGTTTAAACTATCAAGTTATCGTTTGATAACTGAGGTTAGGAATGTTTGAAGAAAATTCCTGGGATTAAAGGAGCTGGAAGCCACTCAGCTCCTGGTGGGAGGAAGGAGAAGCTAGTGGAACTATTTGGGGGCTGGGGAATTCAAGAACCTTCCCCCAGAACCAGACAAGAACTTCCAGTCATCCTCCTATCATGGCTTTGTTTTTCCCCACACTGGGTTAGCCCCAAGGGCGAAAACTTTCTAGTATATGATGAACTCTCCATTATCTGTATGGCTGTGTCTTTGGGGAATAGATTTTTAAAAAGTAAGCGCCTCACAAACAACAGTTCATCACAAAGCTTCCCACACTTGACATCATTTGGGATTAAAGAGCTCTTCCTCCTCAATACTGGGCTCAGGCCAAATTGCAGTGTATCTGCATTCCCTGAGGGCACACCGGCTGAGCGGTGGGGAAAGGGGTCTTGGACTTGAGATGGAGGTGGTGAGAGGGATGGAGTTAGGGAATAAATAGGTCAGGGGAACGTGGTCCCATATGTAAACGCCGCCCTCGGATAACCCACAAAGTACACGCAGATAATCGAGAGTTGACTTGATATATATAAAAAAAGGAAAGATTTCTTCCACCTTGTTGGCCAGCATCCCACTGACGGGCTGAGTAGGGTGGGAGTAGGAGGAGGGGGTAGGAATTGACATAAGGGAGAGGAGGGGGTGGGAGAGGGAGGTAGTAGGGGCGTGCGGGGCGCTCTCTTGACGCCACCGCCATCTACACCGTGCTCTCCATCACCCACTCGGAGCTGCCATAAGTGCCCCTGGGCCCCACGAGGTCATTGTCCTCAAACTGCAGGAGCATGCCATTAACCGAAAGGCTGCGCCTGGTCCAGATGTTCGTCACTCTCCTCGGCGGGCTGTAGCCTCCCTGTGCCACAGTCCCCCCGGACACCCCAGAAGCCGCCCCCGCCGCCGTGAAGTCCCCCATATCGAAAGAGTGGCTGCGACGCGCCTTGCATTCCAGAGGCAGCGGCAGAAGGCTACGCGCCCGTGCAGCTGGCGGCCCCAGCAGGGGCTCGCGGTCCGAGTGACGCCCTGTGGCCGCGGTCCCGGCCGGAGTCCTGGAGTCTAGAGGCTCCTCCTTCCTCTGGCACTTGAGGTCCAGTGAGGCGAAGGCCCCCATGAGGCGGTCGAGATTGGGCTTGGGGCGAGTGCTGGGCGGTGGGAGCCTCCAGGGACCCCGGCTACCCGCCCCGTCCGTGCTGCCCAAGGAACTAGAAGAGGAGGAGGAGCCGCTGCTGTGAGCCAAGCCGCCACCGCCACCCCTGGCCCCCGTTCCCCCTGCCCCAGACGTCCCACTGCCGTTTCCAAACTCGTTCCTCATGGATGCTTTAGGGTGCACTTGCGGTGGCGCCCCGTTCTGAACCGCATTGGATGGTGGCGGCTGTGGCGGCTGTGCCCCATTGGTCTGCGAGTAAACGTTGCTGACCGCCGCATTCATCTTGCCAGGGCCCTGGTGATTGCACACCTTGTAGCGCACCATGAGGATAACGATGAAGACCAGCAGCGTGGCCACGATGATGCCCCCGATGACCAGGATCATGGTGCCTCCCAGGATCTGACTGTGCATGGACTGGCACTGAGGATAGTCAGCCTTGGTGGAGAACTGGGCACAGCCCACGATGTTGGTGGCTGTGAGTGTGGTGGCCGTGTCATCCCACATCGCCAACACGCACAGGTCATAGCCGGTCCCCGACACCAGATTGTTCACCACGAAGGCCTTGTTGGAAGCTGGGATCATCCTAGGGTGTGTGGGAGGGAGGGAGACACAAAGGGTAGATTGGGTGAAGGGTAGAGAAGAGGACAATGAGAGAAGAGGCAGGAGGCAATCAGACAGACAGATCGACAGACAGACAGACAAAGAGAGAGAAGAAAAAGGGAACCGATGAAAGAAGCAGCGCATGAAGGAGGCAGAGTAAGGACACACGACAAGGGAGAAGAATCGGAGAAGGAGAGACACGGAAAAAGAGACCAAAAGGCAGAAAGATAGTGTCAAGAGACAGAAAAAGGCACAGAGATGAACAGATGGGACAGAAGAGACAGAGAGAAAGGTGGAGAAGATGTGATGAGAAGAAAAAGGAGAAAGAAACGGGAGGGCAAAGGGGGAAAGGAGAATCCAACATGGTGATACGGAAAGGCCACAAGACATCCGGAGATTGATGTAGGAGAGAGAGATGAACAGAAAATGAAAAAAGGAGACACAAAAGATTTGACAGGAGGGGAAAGGGGTGAGAGACAAAAGGGAGAGAGGTTAAAGAGGCATTCTAGTCCATACATGTTCCAACCCAGTGCTCTTCTCCTCAGGGTGCTGGAGAGAAGCAGCAATAAAAGTGAAGCATTACCACTTATCTGAGACAAATCCTCCCTCACTCTGGATGAGGATTTAGACATGGGAGACTTAAGCTTTGTTTATAAGGAAGGCACTGCCTCTTTCTCAGAGCTGCCTTGATCTGTGGAACAAGGGAAAAAAAGGTGATAAAGGTGTATAGAGAAGCCACAGGGACCTGCAACTCCTAGGCTTCCTTTAGCCTCAGCCTGCCTGCTCTCCACTCCCTAATCCCATGCCCCTATACAATTTCACCCTTCTTAGGCAATCTGATGCCTTCTGATCCCACAGACTACCATATTAATGCCCAACTTAGGTTGGATAGAGGCTTTGCTTAGCCTACTGCAGTTCAGAACTCCTGAACTCAAGTTCTGGAGACTCCACAGTATCTGGGATTACATGTGTTGCCCATCATGCTGGCTCTTATCCAAATTAAACTTCCCTTTGTGATCACTTTACAAAGCCCCACTGTTCTGTTATTGCTCTTAACCTCTGTGTCTAAATTACTAAAAAACTGTTCTTCCAATTATGAAATTGCAGATGAGGACCAAAAACTGATTTGGCCCCTGGTAAGTGTCTCCATCTCTAAAGCCTGAAGGAGGGAGGAAAGTTAGGAGTATTTCTTCTTTTACAAAAGAAAACAAGACTACCCCCAGAGGATGAGTTGCTCCATCTTATAGGAAAGAAAAGTCCAAGCATCTCCCACTTCTAAGAACTAGAGGGGTAAAGAGCCTTGGTGCATTTATTTCAAGGATAGCCTCTGTAGAGGACCATCATTTGCCTCACTTTCGCTTCCTGTTGCATCCAGAACACTAGCACATCTAAGGCTCCTCTGACAGACTCCTTAGGCAACTGAGACTCAGTTGTAACCTTTGTGCTAAAGATCTCTCCATTCTCCTCTCTTTAATCAAAGAGCATCTTTGCCATTCATTCCTTGAGGGACCTTGGGCAGTTTCTAGGTCCAAAAAGAAGGAGAGAGTTGAACTAAATGACCTCTGAAGCCCTCTCTGCTGCTAAATTTATGATTCTGATGACTCTGGGATGTAGGTAATACAAGTGTTATGACCTGTCTCTCCCACTGTATCTTATTTTAGGACTTCTCTTAATTTCAGTCATTTCAGTATAATCCAACTTTGAGCATTGAGCCTGTCTGGTTCTTTCTGAAAGTCTCCTAGTCCCTGCTGAAACTGTGCTCTTAGAATAGCACCTTCCACCCATGGATCTGATTGGACCTGGAGAGTTTTAGTCCTCCTAGAAGCAGCCAAGATATGGAACCCTATTCCTTTTTATTTTTATTTTGCCTTGTGCTCCAAGAAAGGAAAGGGTCCCATCCATTACTGTCAAACCCACCTCCCCCTAAATCCAGAGTCAGGTGGCATAATTGAGACATCAAATAGGAAATTCTAAAGTCTGAAAAGTTCCACCTGGGAACTGGGGTGGAGGTTTGTAGCTGACAGGCAGCTATTGACAACCCGTCAGTCTTGACTGCTGCTGCCCAGAGCTCTGAGCACAGATCATGCCTGCTTCTTCTCCTTCTTCTCTCTCCTAGGTCACCTAGGGTTGCTAGGCCCAGGACTAAAGGAAGACATAGAGGCGGCTTGACCTTTGGGCTCCATGTTACCTGGGAAGGAGGGGGTTGTGGTGGTTGAGAGAAGGACAAAGGTGGGGAAATAAATCAGGTAGATCGCTGAGAGAGGAAGTTTTCTCACTGGGAAATAGCCTACACAGTGAACCCATAGATTGGGCAAAAATAAATAAATACATGAATAAATGAATGAATGTGTGTGTGCATATATTCTAGCAGTTACCATCACACAGAGTAGGTCTCCAGACTTTTTGGAGCACTAACCCTATTAGTAAAACAACAGAGCATATACCAATCTACCTGTATTTACTTACTTAAGCAGCTAGGCAGCACAGTGGCTAGAATGTGAGACCTGGAGTCAGGATGACTAGCTGAGTGAACTTGGTCACTTAATCCTACCTGTCTCAGTTTCCACACCTGAAAAATGAGCTGGAGAAGGCAATGGCAAACCACTCCAGTATCTTTACCAAGAAAACCCCAAATGGGGACATGAGTTGGGCATGACTGAACAACATCTTATTTAACCAATATTCATATAAAACTATGCTAATAATTTTATGCAGCTTAAAACTTGGGCAAAATCAAAATTTAAAAGGATGAAATGAAGATAGAATATTTCTTCTCAGACTCAACAAGGAGCCACTGGAGTTTATTGAGTAGGGGAGTGATGTGGGCAAACCTACCCATTAGGAAAATCATGTTGGCAGCTGTGTGGGGGAAGATGTGAAGTGTGGAGATCAGTTAAGAGGATATTGCAGTAATTCAGGTGAGAGGTGATGAAGGGCTGCACCTGAGTGGGAGTCATGTGAGTAGAAAGAAGAGGGCAGGTGCAAGAGAATTTGTAGAGATAAAAATAAGATTTGGCAAATATCTAGGTCTGGGGATGAGGAATTAAGGATGAAACTGTGATTGCACCCACCCCTGCTGTGCCTAAGATAACAGCTACGAAGTACTCAATCCAATATTTCAACCGATATTTCAACGTCCACCTGAAAGGCTGAGGATGCTATCAGTAAAGAGAGGGAAAGTCGGAAGAGGGCTGAGAAGAGAATGTTCTGCAGGTCGCAACCTATCTGTAACTGCTGAGCCAGTAAGACTTATTCTATCCCACCAAAACCAAAATAGGGTGAGGGGGTGAGGATGGGGTGGAAGTCTTACTACTACTCACACAGAGAGCAGAGCCAACCAAGTTGCGGAAAGCCAGCTAAGGAGTTTCTGTCTTAGCTGAGAAGTGATTTGGGGAACAGGATATGGGTATAATGTTGGAGGTCTTCTTTTTAGAGCCACCTATGTCCAGCAGTTGATGTGAGTTCCTGGGTTGAGTTTAGGTAATAAGTGACCCAAAGGATGTACCTTGGGACAGATGTGGGCAGATTGACAACTTACCCAGCCCTTGGAGGGGGCACAGTAGGAAAGTAATATAATACATGGGTAATGGATGCAGTGGGATGCAGTACAGTTTTGTTATAAATAAGCCCCTTGACAGATAAAATTGGACTGGGACCCCTATTCTTACCATCTGAGCGGTTAAACACAGAACTCTTGAGGTCATGATATCCTATTGCCCTCCAGCCTGCAGATTCAGCCTTTATTTTGGAAACAATTTGTAGAGGAGGTCCTTCTACCTCCACAGATTGGTACCTCTTCTGCAACTTGTGGTTCTAGAAATTTGTCCAGGGTCACAAAACCAATATATTTCAGAGGAGAGACTTGAGCCCAGGTCACTCTGATTTAGGTGGAATGGATAGATGGATGGTAAATTTAAATCCAGCCTCAGACACCTCTCAGCTGTGTGACCCTGGGTAAGTCACTTAACCCCCATTGCCTAGCCTTTACTGTTCTTCTGCCTTGGGACCAAAACATAGTATTGATTCTAAGATGGAAGGTAAGGGTTTTTAAAAATAATTTTTTTTTAAAAAGAATTGTCCAGAGCTGCTAATGGGAGGTTTAAATCTGTTGTGGCCAACTCTCCACGGGGTGGGTGGACATGCAAGTGACAAGAAGCTGGGCGCAGAAAGGCAGGAGAATTTGGCTTTTCATGATAATTGATCCATCAAAAGAAAGCCTGGAGTTGCCAATCAGGAAGCAGTGGAGAGAGAAAAGGTTATTAGTGACAACTATGGCCTCGTGTAGAGAATGTCAGATTGCAAATATGTGCACATGTCCACTGGGCTGGACTGTTCTTTTGCACGATATAAAGAAAGGGCCAGGCTTTCTTTACTGCCATTTCTCTTTCTGTATCTCTTGCTCTTCTACTCTGGGGGCAGCCAGAGCCCTGGTCATGGTGAGTTCATTTATTACCTCACCCAGGCTTCCCCACTAGGCAATGCTTGTGGTCAAATCAAGTCAAGAAAAATGTATTAGGCCCTTTCCATGAATCGGAACTTTGCTTTGTCAGTAAAAAGTCAGAGGTGGTTAGTGCATGTGAATGAAAGGAGAGGAAATCAGTACAGGGCAAGGTGGTAAAGTCCAGAGAATGAAGGATGTCTGGTCTAGATTCATCTGGGCCCTTTCCCAAAATGTAAAAGAGGAACTCACCAATGGAATAAGGAGGCAGAGGGAGAAGGTAACCCATCCAAAATATTCTCACCTTCTTTTCTTTTCTCAATAAGATTTCTACTCCTTTAGACTCCTTTAGCCAGAAGACACAGTGGACAGATGCCAAACTTGGAGTCAAGATGACTCATCTTCCTGATCTCAAATCTGACCTCAGACACTTAACATTGTTTGCCTCAGTTTCCTCATTTGTCAAATGAGCTGAAGAAGGAAATGGCAAACTACTCCAGTATATTTGCCAAGAAAATCCCAAATAGAGTCACAGAGAGTTGGGAATGACTGAGAAAAAGACTGGAAATCTGACCATACTAAGATATAAATATCACATCTGTCACTGCATAGTTTTGACCATATCATCTCCCTCACTCAAGAGTCCTCAGTGACTGCCTATTGTCTGGTATATCCTGCATTGTATTAAAGGTCCTCCAGAAGTTGGCTCCAATTTGCCTTTATAGCCTTTATTTCCTACTATTGCTTTGTATGTACACTATATTTTTCCCCCTAAAAATATTATTTATTCCCTGATCCACTCTGACTTTTTCTGTCTTGGTGAATTTGCATGGGACATTCATCATGAACAGAATGCATTTCATCCACATCTAGATGTTGAAACCCTTTTATTTCCCTGAGGCCCACCTAGCTCAGGTACTACATCTTTGAGGAAGCTTTCCAGACTCTCCCAAAGTAAAAATACTTTCTTCTCTATCCTAAAGTTTTCCTACCATACTTTTTCTGGTTATATTTTTGTTTTCTCCATCATTTTCTACTTTATATTATATAGTATCCCCTTCTAGATGACCCTCAATTTAAATTTTTGAGAGACTGTGGTATCCCATGATTTGTACTCATACACTAGAACCATAATAGTAATCATATTTAAAAAATGGGCCTTTGTTTCAGAGAGACGCTTACAGTTGTTAAGAGGAGTGACTGATATAATTGAGTCAAAATTATACAAGATTATTTGAATAATAGTCCATCCGGTTGACTCTTCTCTTATTCAATTCTGGGCTCAGCTCAGTATAGTATGTGTCTGAGATATAGTCACT
The DNA here is from genome assembly GCF_027887165.1 of Monodelphis domestica. Lineage (NCBI taxonomy): Eukaryota > Metazoa > Chordata > Mammalia > Didelphimorphia > Didelphidae > Monodelphis > Monodelphis domestica. Next base: position 280,733,134 of record NC_077228.1, read on the forward strand.
GATGGACTTATTCTATAAGTAATTCATCCAACTGCATATCAAAATCTGAAAAATTGGCATTCATCATCCACTTGATTTATAATATATGGCTAGTAAGGATTCCACAAAAATTCCTACTTATATGCCTCATTGTGAGTTGAAGAGGGGTCTAGATTCTTGAAGGTCTTGGAAATCTAAGCTAGAAAGACTTCAACTATGATTGAACAAATAATTTCTACTTTCTGAGAATCAATTCAGCTAAAAGCAGAGAGGTTCTGTATTGGTCAATAGGCTGATTAGTTGGTGAGAAATTCTTTAGTAAACTAATGACCCCAGGGCTGTACTTCTACTGTATTGGTGACATTGTCAAAGAAGGTTCTAAGAATTATAGTTATGAATAAAGTTATACATAGTAACATATATAAACAGTACCTTGATTCTAAATGTGAGACCCATGGCCAAGACCAAGGGAATATATTAATGAAGGAAATGAGTTGTGTCAGTTTTGACAAGCTCTATAAATGAAGCCAAAAGAAAAAAAAGAATTTATTGGTAAATAGAAGGATGCCTCACAGGCTTTTCTTAGAGAGAAAATAAAAAAGGTGGTAGAGTTTGGTTTAACTGCAATAAGAAGCATAATTTCATGGGACATTTGGTAACCTTATACTATAATGTTCATGATGAATATGAGCAAAAAGAAAATATAAAGATATCAGCTTTTGTTCTAGTATCTTACAGAGGATAAAGAAACAAGACAAATTTTATGAAGACATTGATAAAATCTTTGACATTAAATTAATAGATACTTTAATACTTGATAATTTTAATGCAAAGGTGAGGACAGCAAAAAATGTTTAGAAAACATGATTCAAGAGTAAGCAATGAGAGCCTAGACATTTGTGGATTACACAGAAGACTCATTACTTTATACCATTAATATTTTCTCCAAGATTATAATTGGACAGCACACAATGTGATGAGTACCAAACAACATCATAAAAATGAAGTATATTTTTAAGTCAGGAAATGACTTATTACCATTGCCTACATCATTCATGAATCAGCTGTCTATGTGTAGTCGGGTTCCTGATTTGTTAAAGTGAAGATGTTGAATTGCTAGAAGAAAGAATAAACATGACAACAGATGTGGCATGCAATTCAATAACTTTAATTTGACCTATTTAAATAAGATATTGATGTCTTCTCCAAATGGAAAATGGATGGAGGAAAGGACATTGACACCATTTTTACTAAGTTCATACAAAAGTTTAATCAATGTAAATGACATAATGAAACCATAAGAAGTTAAAAACCACCTTAGTCAACAAATTCTTGACCTATTTCCCAAGCAGAGAGCTATGTGGCAGTGAAGGAGAAACTAGTGTAGAATAAAAACTCATTTTTAGATTCCTACCAAGCAGGATACTGAAAAATTAGAAGCAAAATCACCTCACAAAATATCAAGAAGCAGCGAAGGGCAAAAATAGTTTAAATAAAGTTTTGTGAGAAATCCAACTAGGCAGAGTCATCCAGAGGGCATTTAAGTATAAAACTAGGAGGACAAAAAGCAAATAAAAGGTAGAAAAGATCTTCAAAGATTTCACGACAAACTTTTCACCATTGAGGACTGTGGAGCCACAACACCAAGATTCAAACATCACGGCCTTGGATGTACTTATAGAGAAAGCTGAAACTCTACTGAAGAGAACAAAGATGGGAAAGCAGCTAGACGAAACCAAATATTCAAAGAGGAGGTCTTTGTTAGAGGTGACACAATTTTTTAAGGCATTGACTGATAGATTTTCAAAGCATATGAAGGAGGGGAAGATATTAGAGGAATGGAAAAAATATCTTGGATCTCATTTTTATACAAAAGAGCAATGGAAAACATTAAAAAATTATATGCCTATTTTACTAGCTATATAAAATTGTTAGGAGAAAAATTCATACCTAAATTGAGGGCATCCTTGATGAGAGCATTAGAAGGGAATGGGCAGGCCATCACAAACAATATTCTATAATTGACCATGTTTTTTTCCATCATACCATTAACTGAGAGATATAGACAAGGCAGGTGTCCTGGAACACTCCTGTAATCCCAGATTTCAGAGAGGTTGAAGCTGGAGAATCTCTTGAGCCCAGGAATTCTGATCTCCAGTAGGCTAAGCCTTCAAGAGTCTGCACTAAGTGGCCAATATAGTGAGCCCTGGAGAGTAGAGGGTCACTAGCCTGCCTAAAAAGGGGCAAACAGGTAGAGACCAGAAATGGAATAGGTTAAAGTTTCTGGGTCAGAGTGGGACATGAACTGTGAATAGCCACCATACTTTCCAGTCTAGATAAGATAGGGAGGCCCAAACTTAACTTTTGAGAAAGATATAGAGAAGGGAAGTTTGGTGGCTAAGTAGATAGAGAGCCAAAACTGGAGATGGGAGGTCCTGGGTTCAAATCTGACCTCAGATACTTCCTAGATATGTGACTCTGGGCAAGTCATTTAATCCCATTGTCTAGTCCTTATTGCTCTTCTGTGTTGGTGAGAGCCAAGCCTGGAGATGGGGAGGTCCTGAGTTCAAATCTAACCTCAGAGACTTTCTAGATATGTGACCCTGGGCAAGTCATTTAATCCCATTGTCTAGACCTTACCTGTTTTGGAATCAATATATAGTTTTGATTCCAAGACAGAAAGTAAGGGTTAAAAAAAAAGAAACATAGAGAATCCTAAATCCCATTTGTTTGTCAACTACTAAAAAAAAAAGATTTTGTAGAATAAAACACATACACAAAGACTTTCCTTCAGGAGTGCATTTTTAAGAATTATGCAAAATTACTTTAAAGATATGACAACAGAGATAACCTTGTTCAATGACTTTTTGATCATTGTACAAGGCAGAACTGGGAGAGGCAAGCTTGCCAAACGTTTAACATTGTTATGGAGATATAGCACACAGTCCAAACAAATGACATGGTATTGAATTCATCAGATCCAAGATCATAGCATTAGATAAATAATCACTCTAAAGAGTTTAGCCTAACAATACTCATGGGAAAAAATTAGTGGATAAAGAATACCTATTGTCCAGACTATTATATGCATTTGGATAGACAACTTATGGAGTTTGTAGATCAATATTCAGCTTGGTTAGAAGATGCAAATGGACAGGGGACAAAATTGAACTGGAAAAGGTAATTGGTCTGGGTCATCTTGGGGAAATTACAAAGTTCTGCCTGAAACAAAGATCCATTTTTTAAGATCAATATTCTCTTCCAGTGTTATATAGATGCAAGTCACAAGACATTGTATTGGCCAAAGACTGGAAGTTGGGGGAGGTCTTTCAAAAGGAAGGAAAGGAAACAAGAAAGCACCTACTATGTATGAGATACTCTACTAATTTTCTTTTTTTTAACTCTTACCTTTTGTCTTAGTATAAATTCTAAGACGGAAGAGCAGCAAAAGCTAGGCAATCAAGGTTAAGGGACTTGTCCACAGTCATACTGCTAGGAATTATCTGAGATCAGATTTGAACCCATGTCATCCCAACTCCAAGTGTGGCTCTCTATCCATCATGCTACCTAGCTACCCCTACAGTTCAGAACTCTTAACACATATTATATCAATTCAGCCTTTCAACAACTCTGGGAAGTACATAGTATTATTATCTGATTTATAGTTGAAAAAAATTTAGGCAGATTGATTAATATGGATGTTTAGGCCCATATAAAGATGAATATATTTTTAGATAGCATGGGTCCTCAGGGAAAAATTATCAAAGAGCAAGAGAGATGGTCAAGATGGAGCATAAATGTCTGTAACACATCACGAAGAAAGAATTATTCGGGAGAAAAAAGGAAGTTACCAAAGAAACAGATACTCAGAAAAGAAGTCAGGCTAACCAAGAATGAAGAATAGCTGGTAGATTGTCCATGAGCTGTAAGGAGAATTTGAGGAAGGCCCCTACCGTACTGGGTGGTCCTCCTGGAACAGACTAACTGCAAAGGACTAAAAGGCAAAGTTCAGCAAAGAGAGAGACTTTGAACAAATCTCAAAACGATTAGAAAGGAAGTTGGAAGAATGAGTGAAAGATTTTAAACTTATTATCAAGTACTTGGAATCATTAGTACAAACACAACAGCTGACAAAGTACTGGGAGGCATTCCTGCCTAAGCCAAAGCCATTGCCTAGCAAGGTGACCTCATATCAGAAGATTTTCTGGATTTTTTTCTCAGTTATGCTAAATTCCACAATGAAATCACTTTAAAAATCATCTAAATAAACCACTATATATTTTATGAATTAAAAAAATATATGCACAAGAGTATTAGGGAAAGTCTTAGAATGAATAGATTGTGATCTGCATCTGTGTTGAGAATACCTGCATGGATGGGATCCCAGAACCATCCAAGAATCAAAGTGAATGTTTTTTAGTACTAAATCAATAAACAAATTTCTTCGAAGACAGGGAATCCTCCACTTTTTCTTTATATCTCTAGGGTCTTATACATTTGTTGTTGTTCAATAATTTTTCAGTCCTATCTGATTTTTCATGACCCTATTTGGGATTTTCTTGGAAAAGGTGCTATTTCCATTCTCTAGCTCATTTTACAGATGAGGAAACTGAGGGAAACAGAATTAAGTGACTTGCCCAGGGTCACACAGCTAGTGAGTGTCTGAGGCCAGATTTGAACTTAGAAAGATGAGTCTTCCTCCCTCCAGATCCTGCAATCTATCCACTGAGGCACCTAGATGGATCTACATATCTATATTCACCATCCTACAACACACAAATATCCCTCACATATTCATATAATTATATTGATATAATTATTCACAACCCTATATCTTCCATTTGTGGACATACATTTGTATACTTTAGATATCCCTATATTTCTGGTGGGTCAGTCAGTCTGTCAGTCAATAAACATTTGTTAGGTGCCTGCCATAGATGCTCCAGGCTCTATGCTAAATGCTGGGGATACAAAGAGAGGCAAGTGGTAGGCGGTATGGAGGGCTCTGAATAAGTGGAGTAAGGGGCTCTGGGAAAAGTGGCATCTCCCAAATAGCTGTTCCACCACTGGCCCTGGATTTGGAAATTTTTCTGTTAGGGATCCATTCCTTCCTAATTAAAGTAGCCCCTCTACAAACAGCTTCTTTTTTTTTTCTTTTTTAAAATTTAATTTAATTTTTAATTTTTATTTAATTAGATGATTTAAAATAATTTTCCATGGTTACAAGACTCATGTTCCTTTCCACCCCTCCCCTCCCCCTCCCATATATGATGCACAATTCCACTGGGTTTAACATGTGCCATCGATTAAGACCAATTTCCTTATTATTAATATTTGCTTTAGGGTGATCTTTTGGAGTCTGCTTTCCCAGTCATAGACCCACTGACCCATATGATCGAGTGGTTGTTTTTCTTTTGTGTTTCTTTTCCCATAGTTCTTCCTCTGGATGTTGATAGGGTTCTTTCTCATATGTCCCTCCTAATAGAAACAGCTTCTTTTTAAAGGCAAGAATCCTTACAAGGCAATAATTCTTTCAATTCAAATTCAATTCAGCATATATATTAAGTGTTGACTATGTGCAAGGTGTTGGGCACTTAGCTGGCACCATAGATTACTGGACCTGGAGTCAGGAAGACTTATCCTTCTGAGTTCAAATCTGGCCACACACACTAGCGGTGTGACCCTTGGCCAGTCATTTTACTCTGTTTCCTTCAGTTTCCTCATCTATAAAATGGGCCGGAGAAGGAAATAACAAACCACTCCAGTATCTCTGCCAAGAAAATCTCAAATGGGGTCCCAAAGAGTCAGACTCAGTTGAAATGATTGAGCAAAGGTCCACAAGTACATGAATATGTGTTTAGATAGTATGGAGCATCATGGGGAATAAATTGTCAGGTAGGATGAACTTCATTGCATTGCCCTTAGTCTCATCTTTCTCACCTCTCAGAAGCCCTCCTCCCCCTCCTCCTTCTTGCTGTTCAGAGCCTTCTTGCTTCCTCAGTCCCCATGTCCTGGCTCTGGTTCTCAGAAAATAGTCTGAGGTTTACTTATAAGCTCCAAAACTGAAAGGGGCCTTCGGATAAAGGACTGTATTGTACATTCTACAGATGAAAAAACTGAGGCCTAAGGGGGTTAAGTGGCCTGTCTGAAGTTATACCAGTGGTCTTCTTGGAACCAAAGTTTGAATCTGGCTCTTTCACTCCAAATCAGCACTATTAACATTTAAGCACACGGTCTCCCAGGTTGAAGTGAAAGGTCCAATAGGGCCCCTTTCAGACATGGTGGCAACTTAACCTTGATCCCTGGGGGATCTGGAGATGAGAGGTCCTGGGTTCAAATGTGGATTCAGGTACTTCCTAGCTGTGTGACCCTGGGCAAGCCACTTAACCCACCCCCCCCCCCACTTCCTAACCTTTACTGTTCTTCCACCTTGGAACCAATACATAGTATTCATTCTAAGACAAAGGTAAGGGTTTAAAAAAAATAACGTGATCCCTAAACATCTGATAGGAAAAAGCCTTTGTTCTTTGTTACAGCATTAGACCCATCCAAGAGTTTGTGAAGGGTGGTGTTATTTCTGTACCCCATCATCCACATCTGCCATGCCACCTCTCCCCAGGACTGGCCCTGGTGTGAGGAGCTGTAGTCAGTGTCTAGGAAGCTAACCAGGTAAGAATTCATTTGTATGAGTGAGTATAGGTCCGTGGGCAGAGGCCTATTCAAGTGGTCTAGCATCTTGTTTTCAAAAAGTTTCCAGTAGAGAGAAGCAACTAGTAAATCTCTTGTCTCTGTGTTCTTGCCTCCCTGCCGTCTGCCTTCATCTACTCCTCTCCCCCTCCCCACACACTCAGAGCTCTTCCAATTCACCCCTTGAATGCTGATGAGAACCCACCCTCTCCATCAAGGCTGTAAGATCTATTCCCCTGTCTGGGATATTGATGAGTGTTTGATTATTCCAGCATTAGCCATGCCGAGTGAGAGGCTGTTCCAAGCTTTCCTACCAGCTTGGCTTTCCTGACTGCTCTTGTCTTGTTATCAGTCTAATTGGGAAAAACTTCCAGCTCTCCTGTTGGCAGTTGGTTCTCAGGCCTTTGAAGAAAGAAAGAAATGAAGGAAGGAAGGAAGGAAGAAAGAAAGAAAGAAAGAAAGAAAGAAAGAAAGAAAGAAAGAAAGAAAGAAAGAAAGAAAGAAAGAAAGAAAGAAAGAAAGAAAGAAAGAAGAAGGAAGGAAGGAAGGAAGGAAGGAAGGAAGGAAGGAAGGAAGGAAGGAAGGAAGGAAGGAGAGAAGGTAGGTAGGAAGGACAGGGGGAAGGAAGCAAGCAAGAAAGAAAGGTAAAGAGAGAGAGAAAGGGAGAAAGGAAGAAGGAAAGAAAAGAAGAGAAAGAAAGAGATGAAAGAAAGGAAGAAAGAAAAAAGAAAGAAAGAAAAAGAAAGGGAGAAAGAGATAGACAAAGAGAGGAAGGAAAGAGAAGTACAAAGAGAAAAAAAGGAAGGAGGAAAGAAAGAAAGAAAGAAAGAAAGAAAGAAAGAAAGAAAGAAAGAAAGAAAGAAAGAAAGAAAGAAAGAAAGAAAGAAAGAAAGAAAGAAAGAAAGAAAGAAAGAAAGAAAGAAAGAAAGAAAGAAAGAAAGAAAGAAAGAAAGAAAGAAAGAAAGAAAGAAAGAAAGAAAGAAAGAAAGAAAGAAAAAATAAGGAAGAAAGAAAGGAGGAAAGGAAAGAGGGAGGAAAGGAAGCAAGCAAGAAAGGTAAAGAGAGAGAAAGAGAGAAAGGAAGAAGGAAAGAAAAGAAGAGAGAAAAAGAGAGGAAGAAAAGAAGAGAAAGAAAGGAAATTCACAAATTCTATTGAAAGCTATTCACTCAGAGAAAATAATAATTAAAACTGCCATTTAATTAGTTCTTCACAACAACCCCATGATACTGGTAGGATAGGCTATTATTATTCTCATTCTAAAGATGAGGCAACTAAGACTGAGAGCAAAGGAGGCATGATTTATCTAAAGTAACTCAGCAAATTCCTGGAGAACTGAGAGTATGAGCCACAATTCCTGACTTCTAGGTCAGGGCCTTTGCTAAGAGATCAGAAGGCCTGCCTGGGTTATGTAGTCTAGTACCTCACTTATCTCCTAATGTCAAAGTTGAAAAGTTTTTCAAGCTGATTCAAACTTATTTTTGGGAGAATTAAGAAATGTTGGGGGCATCTTTCAGTTGTGGAAAGACAAAACTTATTGGCCTAATTAAACCTAATTTAAACTAAGGGGGTCTTAATATATTTTGATTGTGTTTAAATATGGGACTTCTATCTTAAGATAGGAAGCAGCCAATAGAGAGCTGGGCCTGGATTCCAAAACCAGCCTTAGACACTTACTAGCTCTGTAACTTTGGGCAAGACACTTTACCTCTGTTTTACATCCTGTGGAGAAGAAAATGGCTTACCATTCCAATATCTTTGTCAAGAAAATTCCATGGACAGTATTGATGTGTTGCTATATGCTCCATGAGGTCATGAAGTCAAACACAATTTGAACAAACAATAATCTTAAGATAAGATGTTTCCCCACCATGAATGAGGGAGAAACACATCCAAGTTTGTAACATGGTCTTGCCTCAAGAACGGGAGGCTCAAACTCCATTCAGTCCAGAAGTAAGAAAATAATTTTATTTGAAGAAGTGGCTTATGGTGGTATAATAGTCTAATAGCTGGTGGAATAGTCTGGGAACTAATCAGGTAACCTTAGGGCTGATGGACAAACCCAGGGGCTAGTAGAGTAGCCTCTTTGGAGCTGATAGTATGGAGTAACAGCTGTGTTGTAGAGGGGCAGCTTCCATTACATGTTATCAACTTCTCCTGAGGAATGGCAGCTTCCACATCCTGTGGATCAGGGTCTAGAATTTATTTTTTATTGGGGTCTGGGAGCTTGTCATCTCCCATTCCAAATTGAGGTTGGAGGTATGTTTTGGGCTTTGTTGCCATAGGGAATAAGGAGCACACACAAGATTGGGGGGTTCTTCTGGAATGCCAGAGTCCCCAACACACAAGTTTCATGTTCTCCCATTGTCCACCTTGTCATCATTTGTAAACATGGGAGAGGTCTCGTTGCCCTTCTGGAATGAGAACACAGAGTGGGGGGAGATGCGGTACATTGGAGACCACTATAGGTAATTAATCATATCTTACAGTTCTAAGAATAATATGAGTAATTAATAAAACAGATTAGGCACAAAGCTGATGTCCAGTATAGACTATTACACATCCAGTACACAGAATAGGTAATTGATCAATCTGTCATTCATGCTTGACTAATGCCGAAACTACAGGTTTTGCAGTAGATGTTTAACCAGTGCTAATAATTCTAAATGCAAGATTTCAGAGTATGAAGATCCTGTTCCTATTACTACCCCTCACTGCCTACTGTCAGCCCACATCAGAAATCCCATCTCTAAGTCAAGCCACACACAGCTCACCTTCCATCTTTGGGTCAGTTCAGTCATGAATATAATTTTCATCATTGAACTATTTTTTTTATACCTTAAATAATCTGTTACCCTTTCAGTTGTATAAAAGAGCTACTCTGACTGCCAGACACATTCTTGACTACTGAAGGATCTTGGATCCAATTTTGGGGTATTTCTTAATCATATTAACAAAACTCATCATGCTCAGAATTTTGTACCTCAGTTTCTCTCTATCATAGATTTTTATCTAGTCAAATGACAGCACTTCTCCCTCAATCTTCCTCATCAAGGAAATCATTGGGACTGAGGATTGCTATCAAGTATTGAGTAGTATTGACTAGAGGAAGAGATGTAGATATGGAGGAAAAGCTGGGGAATGATGAAAGATAAAGGACAATAGAGAGAAAAGAACAGGACAGAGGAGAGAAGGAAGGAGCATATAAAAATGGAATTTGGCATGAAGGAAGAAATGAAATGGAGGAAAAGGAAGATAAAAACAAGGAGAGGGTAGAGGAAGATAAAGAAAAGACGAGGCTAGAAAAGGAAAGGGAAAAGAGAAAAGGAAGAAAAAAAAAGAAGTCATGATGGCTGAGTGGGTACCACTTATATTAGCTTTAGGGACTCCTCCCTGATAAGGCCATTATTTGCCTCTTCCTGGTTCTAATAGTCACTTTTTCTGAATTCCCCATCGTTTGCAGAGCAAGAGGAGGAAGAACTGAAGTAGTTTGATCTAGGGATATTTCCTCCTCAGAAAAGAGAGTTTTTATGTCCTGCCTGGGGGAGGTCTGCTAAGAGCCATAGATGACTGGTGACTCAATGAGGATTATGAGGTTTTTCAGACAAATGATTGATTCCAGGACTATGTCAGAGCACCAGGGCACCTTGCTATTGCTGTCACTTTGGCTTTTACTAATGGAAAACTTGTAGACTTCTCAAGGCTTTGAAATCATCCCCCTCTGACATTGCCTGTACTCCTGCCTCCACATAAGACACCGAGAGCAGCATGCTATGTATAAATAAACACATTTCTATCATGGGAGTATTATATCATAACCTGTAACATGGTCACTCTGGTAAACCATCTTGGCAGATGGGCTAAGCCAGGTGGAGGGTACTCAGTGGGACTCAAACTCATCAGTGAGGTAGGGAAATAGCTACCCCAGTCATAAGAAGATTTCCCCCCATGGAAATGGTAGATGAGAACAATTTTTCCAAAGGTCACAAAGGCAGCTAAAGCAGGTGCTATGGTTAGACATCAAAGAAGCAAAGGTGCATCCGAGGCCATCGCCTGTCATTCTGATTTCTGTCTTGCCACTGGACTTCAATAACAGACAAATAGAAGAGAGGGTGATGCTGACCACTTTGGGTAACTCTGCCTCATTTAAATCCAATTTATTTATGAGTCAAAAGACATCACCAGTGATGTCATTTTGGTCCTCTTTCTATACGAGACAACAACCACCATAACATCATAGCATCTACATAAAGAGTTGGAAGGAACATGAGAGTTCATATAAGTCTGTGATTTTACAAGTGAAGAAACTGAGTCTCAGAAAGGAAGCAAGTTGTCCATAGTTCTGTAACTAGTCAGGTGTCAGAGCTAGTATGCAAACTAGGTTCTCTCACTCCAGATCTTATGACTCCAAATCCAATGGGTTTTTTTGTTGTTGGTGGTGGTGGTGGTGTTGGTGGTGGTTTTTTGTTTTTGTTTTTGCTAGACTATAAGATCCATGAGGGTAGAGTCTGAGTCATATCCAAATTTCCTATTTCCCTCAGTTTCTACTACAATACTTTACACAGGAATAAATTAATAAATTTAATAAAACAAAGACCAATTACATGCCAGGCACTGTAACAACCACTTTATAAATATCATCTTATTTGATCCTCTCAAGAAAACTAGAAAGTTGGTTCTGTTATTATCCTCATTTTTTAGCTGAGGAAATTGAAGCACACAGAGGTTAAGTGACTTGCACGGGGTCATATAATCAATATTTATTTATTAATTACCTTCTACGAGCCAAGCACTTTGCTGAAAGCTGGGGATGCAAAATCCAGTCCCTGTCCTCAAGGAATTTATAATCTAACAGAGTTAGAAAGTGTCTGAGGTTGGATTTGAACTCAAGTTTTCTGATTCCAAGCCCTAGTCCTAGCTAACAACCCTGATAGCTTTAATGATCTATATTTTCTGGGTTTTTTTTTTGTTTGTTTGTTTTGTTTTTGGGAGGGGGGTCCTAGCAACCTAATCCAAACCCCTCTTCTTTTGTCTGAGAGCCCTGCTTTTTCTTTTTTCTTTTTTTCATCTTTCCTGCTTCTCCTCTCAGTCCACACTAAAAAGTCAGTCCCCCTCTCCCCCCTTACTGGCTGTCTAGAACTTAGTCTAAGAAACTAAAGGAGCTTAAGGTGGAAATAGATAGTAAAACCATACTAGTGGGTGACCTCAACCTTCCCCTATCAGAAATAGATAAATCAAACCAAAAAATAAATAAGAAAGAAGTAAGGGAAATGAATGAAATGTTAGAAAAATTAGAACTAATAGATATCTGGAGAAAATAAATAGGGATTAAAAATAGAACTTAGTCTTTGGTTTATACTGAAGCTACTCTTCAGACAACATCCTCTGGCTCTTTTTGGATGTGATATTAGGTTATCTTGGCCTTCTCACTCAGAAGTCTCACCATTTACCCACTCATTCCTATATTCTTTGTCTTTTTCATGACTCTGGTTCCCCCTCCACTACCACTGGATATACCAGTTCCACCTGCTAGACTTCCTAAGCCTCCCCCACCCCAGAATCTTTGCAAATCAGTCAGTAGAGCTAGGTCATTGATCTAGAATTTATAGAAAGTCATATCCTGATCCCAGAGTTATTAAAGAAAAGCCCTTTGCAAAGAGTCAAAGGGTATGATAGACACATCAGATCTTTGATCAGGATGTGAATTTAGAGATCATCTTGTCCACTTCCCTAATTTTACAGAGGGAGAAACTGAGGTTGTAACCTTGATCCAAGTCGTACAATGAGAGAAGAGAATTAGAACCCACATCTCCATATTCCTAGTCCATTGTTCCTCCCCTTCCCATTACATTTTGAAGCCTGTGGATGGATGGACAATTCTTGCAGAAGTTTAAATCTTTTTCTTTAGGTCCTGACCCTCTCCCAGGCTTATCCGTGATTTCAGCCTCTCTCCTAAACCCTTGCCTTCAGCCTTCTAATCGTTATCCATTTACAGTTGCCAAAGCCTCAATGAAGCTTGACAGATACTTGACTGAAGGGAAATAAGAGTATGGTTGCTTAGGGCTCACACCAGGATGCCCATTTCTAATACAATGGTGTTGATCATAAATGGGAAATGCAGTTGCATTTATGCAACTAGAATAGGTAATTCATCAGTTGATATATTTTCATCTTGACAGCAGGGAGATGCTGTTGCCCAAGGTCATGCTAGTGATCTTCTCTGACTACTTGCTTTTTGATTTGGCAGGTAATGTTATTGTTGAATTTTAATATGTTGTACTTCACAACTGAGATGATTTCAGGGAGCTTCTCATTTGTTGCACTGGAATATCAATCTCAAGTTACCATTTGTATGAGTCAAAGTATATCTCCTTTGGAACCCACTCATTCAGGTTTGGGTCTGTGCAATCCTGGAAGAATGGGAATATCTTATATGGGTATCCATTACTCTTTCTGTTAGTAGTGTTAGAGACTTGGGAGGTGGATCTGAGCCCAACAAAATGCAAGGGGAAGTTGATTAGGCCAAGTTGACCCAGTTCTGAGTAGCTCTGAGGCATCTTCTATTTTTACTCCTTATTTATGACAACAAGGGAAGAAGTAAGAAAACTCCCACTCCTCCCACAACTATACTGCTACCCAGTATCCTCTGAGAAAATGATCTAGATAAAATCATTCACTCTTAGGTGTTAGGGATTTAATGAGTTACCTTTCTGTGATCTTCCTTCCTTCCTTCCTACCTTCCTTCCTTCCTTCCTTCCTTCCTTCCTTCCTTCCTTCCTTCCTTCCTTCCTTTCCCTTCCCTTCTTTCTTTCTTCCTTCCTTCCTTCCTTCCTTCCTTCCTTCCTTCCTTCCTTCCTTCCTTCCTTCCTTCCTTCCTTTCCCTTCCCCTTCTTCCTTCCTTCCTTCCTTCCTTCCTTCCTTCCTTCCTTCCTTCCTTCCTTCCTTCCTTCCTTCCTTCCTTCCTTCCTTCCTTCCTTCCTTCCTTCCTTCCTTCCTTCCCTCCCTCCTGACTCCCTCAAGACTCATCCTGGTTAGAGGTGTGACCTTGACTTTGGACAGAACCCTTATTGTAAGGGAATAAATAAGTTAAGTACATGTAGCCCTTCCACACTGTAGGGGGCAGGTTGGGGGCACAGCACCTTCAAGATCAGGAAAATAAGTGTAAAAATTTTCGATCCTCCTTTCATACCAGAGAAAAAGTCTAAATTTTGTCTTTATATTTTATGAGGTGTTTGCAGTACCTTATTGTAAAATTTGGGTTAAGTTTTTGTTCATAGGATATATGTAGGTCAATATTAAGTAAAAATATTGTAGACAAAGACATTAAAATAATAAATAAATATAAATATCTTTTAAAAATGAAACAAATTTGAGGAAAATAATACTGAACATATTGTACAGGTAACATCTTATATAATATAATAGTCCATACATTTTAAGCATTTATGAGTTACTAAACTTTTAAATATATCTCTATTTTTCTAGCCTTTGTGTGTTCTCTGCTGGCTTTAGCATTTTTTTATGAACTAACTTTTTACTTATTTTAATTTTATTTTTTCATTTTAGTTTATTTGGAATTTTATTTTTATAATAGCATTATCTTACAACAATAAACAATATGAAAATAGATTTTCCATGCTTATTTTAACTTTAAAAATAAATTGAGTATATTTATTGTATTAAAGACAAAATATGATCTTATACAATATTATATATATATATATTTATTTATGCCTTTCTGAGTTTCTAAAATCTTTCTGTGTCCTCTGCTGGCCTTTGCATGCAGTTTGCAGCTTCCCAGAACCTCCCCCAAAATTCCCATTTAATCTTTCATGTGCAACTGAGGTTTATCTAAACCATAATGGAGAAAATCCAAGCATGGAAGAATACCTGTAGTTTGAGAGATTCTTGAATTGTGATATGGAATCAGACTGACACTTCCAGATTTCTGGCAAGCAGTCTTGTATTAGTTCATAATTAATAAGTATACTCTGTAATTTTCAGATTGCAAAAATAAAGTAGCATTGAAAATAAAAAAATGGAGTCATTATATAGTAGTGATGGGCAACTTCAGCTATCCAGACATCTGCTTAATCTTCTCCCTCTCTGCTAAAAGCAGAATTGTTCATATCTTCTTGACTTGCCTTAATATGAATTTCATCCTTCAAAAGGTAGAGAAACCAGCAAAGGAGAATTCTATTCTGGATCTGATTCATAATAACAAGGGGAAAATTGTTTGCTGAAGTGGAAATGCCAGGAACATTACTGAGAAGAGTGACCATTCCCTCCCCAAAAGAAGAAAGATGGACAGAGACTGAAAAATTCAATAGTTAATAAACCATAGTTCAGCAGCTACTTTGTGCCAGGCATGAGGAATACAAAGAAAGGTAAAAGATAATCCCTCCCCTCTGGGAGCTTACAGTTTAATAGGAGAAGACAACATATAAAAGAAAGCTAAAAAGGGTGTGTTGGGGGCATGGTAGAGAACACAAAGAAATCCAAGATATATTAAAATGAAAACTTCATGGAACCCTGGTTCTATGCACTAAGGGAAATAAAGGGGAAATGACAGCTGTTGGTCAATAAACATTTTTTAAGCACATACTCTGTGCCCTGAACTGTTCTAAGTGCCAGGAACACAAATACAACTTTAAAAAAATAGTCACTATCCTCAAAGAGATTAAAATCTAATGGAGAATGCTAACACAAAAGGAAGCTAAAAATGGGGGGCAAGGAGGAGAAGGTACCAGGATAGGGACATGATGGAGAAATCCAGTAAAATCCCAAAAGGTAGAACCAGGTGAGAAATGCAAATGGGCTGGGCCCCCTCCTTAAATGAAGATTTTGGAGTTTGTGGCTCTATTTTCCTGTGAGAGGGGGTGAAAGTATGAGTACTAAAGCTGATTAGATCTTGTAGCATTTTAAGAGACTGTAGTAGATAAACAGAGATCTTCCAAACAACTTAAGATTTTTAAAAGATAAGTATGGGAAAGGAAAAAAAAAACAAACAGCAAGAAACAGAGGATGAATATAAAAAAGTCTGATAAACAAACATGATTTCAGGAATGATAAAGATCAAAATGAGTAGAAGCTGTCAAGGGAAGTCAGGGAAAATACTAGAGACTTATAAAAATCTAGAGTGAGGGGAAAAACATTGATCAAAGAAGGATGGGATCATAATGACTGAGGAGGCAGAGGTTCAATTTTAATTTTGCTTTTATTTTCTCTGACAGGGAACATGATTATTATATTGGAAGTGAGAAAAACAAAATGGTTAACACAGGAATAGATGCCCAAGATAAGTAGAAAGAGAAAAGAGAGCACCTAGCTGCCCTGTATGAATTCAAGTCACTCTGCCCATATCAGCCAAACCACAGGCTCCGGAAAAAAGCAACAAAAAACCCCCAAAAAACCTGGCAGAAGTGATTAATGAAGTGTGACTGATGATACCTGAATGACTCTGGATAGTGAGAGAGGTCTGCAGGACTGAAGAAAGGAAAATGTATCCCCATTTTTGTTTTTGTTTTTTAAAGAAGGGGAAAGAATCTGAAAATGATGGCTGAATGTGCTTGACTTAATATTTGTGGGAAAATTCTTGGCAGGAGGATATTTAGTGCAGTGCCCTGCGTATCTCTTCTTGGTTTTGGGCTTTTTAATATTTTCATCAATGCTTGTGACAAAGGTGTGGAAAACATGATTGTCAGATTTACTAGTGGCAGGAGCCTAGGATGGGGAATTTTAAAACAAATCTTTACATTATGTCTTGGAATTGATACTAGTATTGGTTCCAAGGCAGAAGAGAGGTAAGGGTTGGGAAGTGGGGTTAAGTAACTTGCCCAGAATTACAGAGCTAGAAAGTGTCTGAGACCAAATTTGAACCCAGGACTTCCTGTCTCTAGACTCTCTATCCACTGAGTCACTTAGATGTTCTCATGGGGAAGTAACACACTGGATGATTGTCAAGATCTCAAAGATCCTGACAGATTAAACCACAGTGCCTGGAATACAGTAAGTGCTTAATGAATGCTGATTAAATGAGTGAGATGAATAGGTGAGAATGTAAAGTCTTATGATTACGTACAAAAACATGTTTAAACAGTTTCATTTGAAAAAAAAAAGTCTGGAATTTTTATTTGACTTCAGGCTCAATACTAGTTAACAATATATGTGTCTCCTAGGTGTACTAGTAAATGTTTAACAACTGGATCTTCAGGAAAAAAGAAAAAAAAAGGATACACAGGGCCCATTTTTAAGTTTAAGATGCATTATTAACATTTTCTTCATCACTCTCTTAAATTCAGACAATCAATAAAACACTAAATCAAACCCTGATTTGTAATGTTTGCTGACTTCCAAGGTGTAAATACTCACACTTTAAAATGAACAATTGGCTCTCAAGAGATAGTTCAAGTCAGTGGGTCCAGCATACCCTGAGATATGATTAAAAATGAATTTGAGGGTGAATGAGGTGGGTCAGGAGATTGAGAGCCAGACCAGGAGACAGGAAGTCCTGGGTTCAAATATAGCCTCAGACACTTTCTAGCTCTGTGTGGTGCTGAGCAAGTTACTTAACCCCATTTCTTAGCCCTTATATTTTGCATCAATTCTAAGATGAAAGGTAGGGCCTTAAAAAAAGTTTTCAGGTAGAGATTGGATGACTCCTTACAGTGAGGGATGTCAGCTCTAGACTAGGTGGTCCCCATTCCCTCTGGGTGCTACAGATGTGAGGGAGGGGGGATTTCTATATTCCTGCCATTGAAGCGAGATGCTTTTCTCCTCCTCTCCTCCAGTCCTTTTTCCTACTTCTTTGCAAGAATCTTTACAAGACAAATGACACCAATGTTAGTTAATATCCAGCTGAGTGATCATGGAGATTATTGGAAATTATGGCAAAATGAGTCCAGAAACAATGGGGAGTCTCTGTCAGCATCTCAGCAGAGTCAGGATTAGTTGGTAAGGAAAGAGGATATGCTTGCCCTCAGAAACTCAGGACTTTGGCCCCATGTTCTCTATCAATCAATCAATCAATCAATCAATTAATCAACCAACTAGCTAATAGATCAATATATAGAATTTTCTTTTAAGTCTTCAAAGTAGTAATAAATATCAGTTTCAAGGTGGAAGAGTGGTAAGGGTTAAGTGGCTTGTCCAATGTCACATAGCAGAGGCCACATTTGAACCCAGAAGTGTTCCTGACTCCAGGCCTGGCTCTCTTTCATTGTACTGTCTATCTGCCTTATCAACATTTATTATTCAAGATCTACAATGTGCCAGGCACTAGGCTAAGGGCTAGACAAAAACATAATCTTGGCAATCAAGGATCTCACAATCTAATGGGGAAGATAACAAATATGTACAAAACAAGCTGTATTAAATTAAAATGCATTAAAATAATTAACTGAAGGAAGGCACTAGAATTAAGAGGGATTGAGAAAAGCTTCCAGGAAGAGAGGAGATTTTAGGTGGGACTTAAAGAAAGGCAGAGAAGAGGCAGGAGAACATTGTAGGCATGGGGACAGCCAGAGAGAATGCCTGAAGCTAAGAACTGGAGTGTTTTGTTCACGGAGCAGCCAGCTGCAGAGCCAATAATTCATAAAAGTGACAAAGTCCCAAATTTCTTTGGAGTAATAGAATATGAGATCCCGGTCCTATCTTCCTGGTGCATGATATAATTCTATCTCCTTCTCATTCTGGAGGCTCAGGATTTAGAAACAAGTTGGGAAGGATGTTTTGGGTGAGTTTTGACTCACCTTGAGCCATGCCAAAAATATATATATAGTAAACCAACCTTGCCAGCAAGGTCTCCTTCTTCCTCTGTTTTTGTTTGTTTGTTTGTTTTTGTTTGATTGTTTTAATGTGAAAGTTACAGATAACTCTGGGATGGAAGGGAGACTGGTACATTTATCAAGGCTACTGGCAGCAGATGCTTCTTTGTCATCTCCATAGCTCAGCTGTCCTGGCTTTCATTCTGTGGTAACATCTTCTGATTATCTAGTCATATAAATACTATCTACTTCAGGCTCCAAGTCATGAAAATGAGAGATAGCCTATTTGATAGAACCCAGCACAAGATCAAACATACAAGATCAAACATCTGTGGGAGTGCTTATTAGAAGCTTTTTCTTCCTTTGAGATGTCACTCTGGCATCATCTCCTGCATGGAGGTTTTCTTGGTCCTCACTCCTGAACTGCTTCAGCTCTCTCTCCTAAACTACCTTGTATTTAACTACTTTATGTGCTTTATTGGTGTGTACGTGTATACAGACACAGGGCAGCTAGGTGGTACAGTGGTTAGAGTGCTGAACCTCGAGTCAGGAGGAACACTCATCTTTCTGAGATCTAATCTAATCTGGCCTCAGACTCTAGCTGTGTGATGTTGGATAAATAACTTCATCTTGTTTGCCTTGGCTTCCTCATCTGTAAAATGAGCTGCAGAAGGAAATGGCAAACCACTTGTTGGGTGATCCTGGACAAGTCACTTCACCCTGTTTGCCTCAGTTTCCTCATCTGTCAAATGTTTCGGAGAAGGAAATGGCCAACCACTCCAGTGTCTTTGCCAAGAAAACCCCAAATGGGGTCATGAAGAATAGGACGGGACTGAAAAAATGATTGAGCAATAACAAATATATAGACACACAGATTATACTTATATGTGTCTTTTTGCCTCCTGTTAAGATTTAAGTTCACAAGTTGGGATGATGCCATACTTTGTATTTACATCTCCAACACCTAACACAGAACCTGGTGCAGAGTAAGTATTTAATAAATACTTCTTGATTAATTGACTAGTAAAGAAGAAGAGGTTGGAAGTGATGATGCACATGGTGAAACTAATGATCCTTTGGATTTCACTCTGCTCAAACTCTATTCCCCTGCTCTTGATGACATATTGTGTTGTACTTTTTAGTCACTGTGTGTGCACATGTGTGTGTGTGTGTGTGTGTGTGTGTCTTTCTGTGTATCTGTCTTGTCTCCATCACCAAGGAAAGTTGTCATATCTCTTCCATCAGTCTGGAAGTTTTTAGAGGTCAGAAAATATGTCTAGACATTCACTGAGGAGAGAGTTAGAGCTCTTCTGATCAGACTTGGGGCTCCCTGAGAACATATTCAGTTGTTTTTTAGTTGTATCTGATTCTTCATGACCCCATTTAGGGTTTTCTTGGCAAAGATAAAGGAGTGGTTTGCCATTTCCTTCTTTAGTTCATTTTATATATGAGGAAACTAAGACCAAATTAAGTGACTTGCCCAGGGTCACAAAACTAGTAAGTGTCTGAGGTCAGAATTGAACTCTGAAAGATGAATTTTCTTGAGTCTAAGTCCAAAGAGCTGCCTAGGGGTCTCTCCCTGGCAACATAGGTGGTTTCAGTTCCCTCAGTCTTAGAGCTTCCTAAAGACAGGACCCGTGTTTCCATCATCATACTGGGAGCATTCACATTGGCACATAGTAGGGACACATTAAAGAATGCTCATGCAATGATAGACTTCCTCCCTCTTCCTTGAATAATAGCATTTCCATTATGTTCACTCTATGTGCTATGTTGAAACTTCACCATCCTTTATTAAAGATCTTCTGACTGAGTTTGAAACAGACCAGAGCCAAAAAAAGAAGAAAAAAAGAGCTGCATATTCAATTTCCAGAGATCTAGAGTTGGTCTTGACTCCCCCCTACTTGCTCTCAAAGTAGGTCCCTCCTTTCTTCCTTGTGGACAGGAGGAAAACACTCAGCACTTTTCTGCTCTCTGTATCTGATTATCATTTCTCTGACACTCTAAGGAAGCCAGGCAGGCAGGGGAAGGGATTCATTAAGTATGAGAATAAAAATATGTATCTGCAGCAAGTTTCACATATTCATGGTGGAGGGAGCTACTCTATCCTTGCACAGTTATAGCCACAAACTTAGTCATGGACCACACAATGTCAAGATGTGATATGACACAGTGGTGTCATTAGTCCTCTTGGAAAATGAGGGATGAAGGTCAGGATGGACCACTGGAAGAGTGTAGAAGAAGTACAAGAAAGATCTTTAACCAGGAAAAGTTCTGGTGTCTGTCTTCAATCACCCACGTGACCATGTTACTTCTTCTTTTGGGGTTATAATAAATTTTCCATCTCTAAAATAGACAAATATCTAAAATTAAATTTCTAAAACAAAATAAATTTTCCATCTCAAAAAAAAAAGGATTTTATACTAAGTGATAACAAACTCAAATAGAAATGAAGGTCACTAAAGTGTACATAAGGATCTCTGCAGGCTATATGTTGTCTTAGAAAATTGCATACTGAGGAGGCGGAGTCAAGATGGCGGCCTAGAAGGAGCAGAAGTTCAGACCTCTGAATACCCTTCCTAAATGATCACAAACTGAATGCTTTCAGGGGACTGAAAATCAAACTTAACAACAAGACAGAGCCAAAGAACCTTCTTGCTGAACTTAATTCAAAAGGTATGACCCCCCAAAAAGCTGGAATCTGAGTTCACTTGGGTTTAAAGTGAAGACAGAAGTAAGGTCCCAGGACCCATCCCCACTCCCACCCAGAGCTCTGAGATTCCAGTGGCAGCAGGAAGTTCTGGGAGGGAAAAGGTGCTGGTCTGAAGGGCATACCTTGTGAGCAGGGCTGTGCCAAGTTCAGAGTCTCCAACACAGACGGGCGGGAAAGGAGCTAGAGAGGGAGCATAGACCTGGCAGCCTGGCCAGAGATGTGGAGATCCTCCACATATTTGCTCCAGCCTTCCAGGAAGTTTTGGACTCAGAGCACACCCAGCCCAACTAAGCTGAACTTAATCCTATCAAAAGTCTCCATAACTCAGGGAAACCCAGGCTCCACACCCATCCTCATTGACTGCTGGAATTTAATCCAAACAAAAGCCTCCAGAGGACAGGGAAGCTCAAACCCCAACAAACCTCCACCTGAGACTACACCTAGAGATCTCCTGTTAAAGGTCCAAGAGGGGAGACTGAAAGAAGCCCCCAAAACCAAAAAAATGAGAGGAGCAAGAGCACAGACAAATACAGGGAGTAAAGAAGGGATGAATTTGAGCAAACAACAGAAAAAGAAGAAAGAAACTACAATAGACAGCTTCTACTCAGCAAATGGAACAGAGGGGGGAGAGATCAGCAAACGATAAATCAGAAATCCCAGCAAATTGGATACAGGCTGTGGAAGAACTCAAAACACAATCAAGAGAGGCTGAATACAATTGAGAAAAGAACTTAAAAATTAAGATAAGTCATCTGGAAACAGAGGCACTTGAACTGAAATGAGAAAATAGTGTTTTGAAAGCCAAAATCAACTAGCTGGAAAATGAGGCAAAGGAGATGAAAGATGAGGCAAAAGAGTTGAAAGACAAGGTAAAGAGGATGAAAGATGACCTTCAAAGAAAATCAGACCAGAATGAAAAGGATGACCAAAAAGCCAGGGATGAAATCCAGTCTTTAAGAACCAGAATACAACAACTGGAATTAAGTGACCCCACACAGCACCAGGACACTATAAAACAAAATGAAAAGAATGAAAAAATTGAGGAAAATATGAAGCATCTCATTCACAAAACAGACAATTTAGAAAATCGATCAAGAAGAGACAATTTAAGAATCATTGGTCTACCAGAAGACCATGACAAAAGAAAAAGCCTGGACACAAACTACAGGAAATTATTCATGAAAACTGTCCCGATATCCTAGAACAAGAGGGAAAAGTGGAGATTGAAAGAATCCAAAGATCACCTCCTGTACTTAATCCCCACTGGCAACACCTGGGAATGTTATAGCCAAATTCAAAAACTATCAGACCAAAGAAAAGATATTACAAGCTGCCAAGAAGAAGCCATTCAGATACCACGGAAACACAGTGAGGATAACACAGGACCTGGCTGCATCCACACTGGAGGACTGAAAGGCATGGAATATGATATTCTGGAAACAAGGGAACTAGGTCTACAACCAAGAATCAAATACCCATCAAAACTGACTATATTCTTACAGGGGAAAGTATGGTCATTCAACACAATAGAAGAATTCCAAGCATTCATAAAGAAAAGACCAGACTTGAACAGAAAATTTGATGTCCAAGCACAGAACTCAAGAGAATCATCAAAAGGTAATTAAAAAAGAGGGGGGAAAAGAAAAACAAAACAAAACAACAACAAAAATTTTTTAAGAGACTCAAGTTAAAATGATATGTATCCCTATAAGAAAAGAGGTCATTGGTAACTCTTAAAAACTGTTGCTATCACCTGGGCAGCTAGAAGAATTACACTTAGAGGGAAACAGTGACAACCTGTATAGGATGAAAGGACAAGACATAAATAGGTATATAGATACATGCATGCATAAATACATATACATGTGTGTATATATGTATATATATACAACCAGATCTTTAAAAAAAGAGGTTAATACTAAAAGAAATGGGGAAAGAAACAAATGGTGGTAAATTTATATGTCACAAAGAAGCTCATGCGGGAGGGGGGAGATACACTGGAAGGGTAAAGAGGTTGGAGATAGGAAATACTCAGCTCTTTGTGCTTTGAAACTGACCCAAAGAGGGAAGAACAATCCAATCCATTGGGGGCAGAGAATAGATTTGCGCCCTATAGGGAAGTAGAAGGGTAAAAAATGGACTGGTGGGGAGGGAAGCAGTACAAGGGAGGGAGAGGGGGGGGGAAAATTTTAAAAAGACTACAGGGGAAAATAAGGGGGGGGAATAAAAAGTGAGGGTGGTAGAAAGGGAAGTAAAATAATGGTGGGAACTAGGGTGACTGATTATAAACAAACATTAGTGTAGAAGAAAATGGTGAAAGAAGAAAAGGCAGGACCAGGAGTAGAAATCAAAATGCTGGGAAATACATAGCTAGTAATCATAACTCTGAATGTGCATGGAATGAACTCATCCAAAAAACATCCATAAAACAAGCGAAGAAGCAGAGTGGATTTGAATCCAAAACCCTACCATATGCTGTCTGCAAGAAACACACATGAGGAAGGTAGATATGCATAGGGGGAAAGTAAGAGGATGGAGCCAAATCTATTGGGCATCAACTGATAAAAAGAAGGCAGGAGTCACAATCATCATATCTGACAAAACCAAAGTAAAAATACATCTAGTTAAAAGAGATAAGGAAAGTAATTACATCCTGATAAAAGGCAGTATAGACAATGAGGAAATATCTGTACTCAATATGTATGCACCAAATGGCATAGCATCCAAATTCCTAAAGGAGAAATTAGAGGAGCTCAAAGATGAAATAGATAGGAAAACTATACTAGTGGGAGATCTAGACCTTCCCCTATCCGAACTAGATAAATCAAACCAAAAAATAAATAAGAAAGAGGTGAGAGAAGCGAATGAAATCTTAGAAAAATTAGAGTTAGTAGACATGTGGAGAAAAATAAATAGGGACAAAAAGGAATACACCTTCTTTTTAGCAGCACATGGCACATTCACAAAAATTGACCATGTATTAGGGCACAAAAACATTGCAAATAAGTGCAAAAGGGCAGAAATAATAAATGCAACCTTCTCAGACCACAATGCAATGAAAATAATAATTAGTAAGGGTACATGAAGGGATGAATAAAATTTAATTGGAAATTAAACAATATGATTCTCCAAGATCAGCTAGTTAAAGAACAAATCATAGAAACTATTAATAACTTCATTGAAGAAAATGACAATGATGAGACATCCTTTCAAAACCTATGGGATGCAGCCAAAGCAGTACTGGGGGGAGAGGGGGGGAATTTATATACTTGAGTTCATATATAAACAAATTAAGAAGGACAAAGGTCAATGAATTGGGAATGCAAATTAAAAAACTGGAGAGTGAACAAATTAAAAATCCTCAGATGAAGACTAAATTAGAGATCCTAAAAATCAAAGGAGAAATCAATAAAATTGAAAGTCAAAGAACTATTGATTTAATAAATAAGACTAGAAGCTGGTACTTTGAAAAAACAAATAAAATAGACAACGTACTAGTCAGTCTAATTAAAAAAAGGAAAGAAAAAACCAAATTGACAATATCCAAGATGAAAAGGGAGACCTCACCTCTAATGAAGAGGAAATTAAGGCAATCATTAAAACTACTATGCCCAATTATATGGCAACAAATATGGCAATCTAGGTGATATGGATGAATACTTAAAAATATAAACTGCCTAGACTAAAAGAACAAGAAATAAATTACCTAAACAACCCCATATCAGAAAAAGAAATTGAACAAGCCATCAAAGAACTCCCTAAGAAAAAATCCCCATGTCCAGATGGATTCACAAATGAATTCTATCAAACATTTAAAGAACAACTAAACCCAATATTATACAAACTATTTGACAGAATAAGCCAAGAAGGGGTTCTATCAAATTCTTTTTATGACACAAACATGGCACTGATCCCAAATTCCGAAATGTTAAAAACAGAGAAAGAAAACTATAGGCCAATCTACCTAATGAATATAGATGCAAAAATCTTAAATAGGATACTAGCAAAAAGACTCCAGCAAGTCATCACAAGGGTTATCCACTATGACCAGGTAGGATTCATACCAGGAATGCAAGGATGGTTCAATATTGGGAAAACCATTCACATAATTGACTATATTAACAAGCAAACTGACAAACATCACATGATTATCTCAATAGATGCAGAAAAAGCCTTTGATAAAATACAACACCCATTCCTATTGAAAACACGAGAAAGTATAGGAATAGAAGTGCCTTTCTTAAAAATAATAAACAGCATATATCTAAAACCATCAGCAAACATCATCTGCCATGGGGATAAACTCAAAGTATTTCCAATAAGATCAGGAGTGAAACAAGGATGCCCATTATCACCTCTACTATTTGACATTGTACTAGAAACACTAGCAGTAGCAATTAGAGAAGAAAAAGAAATTGAAGGCATCAAAATAGGCAAGGAGGAGACCAATTTATCACTCTTTGCAGATGACATAATAGTCTACTTAAAGAATCCTAGAGATTCAACCAAAAAGCTAATTGGAGTAATCAACAACTTTAGCAAAGTTGCAGGATACAAAATAAACCCACATAAGTCATCAGCATTTCTATATATCTTCAACACAGCGCAGCAGCAAAAACTAGAAAGAGAAATCCCATTCAAAATCACCTTAGACAAAATAAAATACCTAGGGATCTATCTCCCAAGACAAACACAGGAACTATATGAACACAACTACAAAACACTCTCCACACAATTAAACTAGATCTAAACAATTGGAAAAACATTGATTGCTCATGGGTCGGACGAGCTAACATAATAAAAATGACCACTCTACCCAAACTTATCTATCTATTTAGTGCCATACTCATTGAACTTCCAAAAAACTTCTTTATTTAATTAGAGAAAACCATAACAAAGTCCATTTGGAAGAACAAAGGATCAAGGATAGCCAGGGAAATAATGAAAAAAATACAAAGGAAGGTGACCTTGCAGTCCCAGATCTCAAACTATATTACAAAGCAGTGGTCATCAAAACAATTTGGTACTGTCTAAGAGACAGAAAGGAGGATCAGTGGAATAGATTTGGGGTAAATAACCTCAGCAAGACTAGTCTATGACAAACCCAAAGACCCCAGCTTTTGGAACAAACATCCACTATTTCATAAAAACTGTTGGGAATAATGGAAGATAGTGTGGGAGAGATTAGGTTTGGATCAGCACCTCACACCCTACACCAAGATAAACTCAGAATGGGTGAATGACTTGAATATAAAGAAGGAATCTATAAGTAAATTAGGTGAACACAGAATAGTATACATGTCAGTCTTTTGGGAAGGGAAAGATTTTAAAACTAAGCAAGACTTAGAAAGGGTCACAAAATGTAAAATAAATAGTTTTGACTACATCAAATTAAAAAGTTTTTGTACAAACAAAACCAATTTAACTAAAATTAGAAGGGAAGCAACAAATTGGGAAATAATCTTCATAACAAAAACCTCTGACAAAGGTCTAATTATTCAAATTTATAAAGAACTAAACCAGTTGTTCAAAAAATCAAGCCATTCTGCAACTGAAAAATGGGCAAGAGACATGAATAGGCAGTTTTCAGTTAAAGAAATCAAAACTATTAATAAGCACATGAAAAAGTGTTCTAAATCTCTTATCATCAGAGAGATGCAAATCAAAACAACTCTGAGGTATCACCTCACACGTAGCAGATTGGTCAACATGACAGCAAAGGAAAGTAATGAATGCTGGAGGGGATGTGGTGAAGTGGGGATATTAATTCATTGCTGGTGGAGTTGTGAATTGATCCAACCATTCTGGAGGGCAATTTGGAACTATGCCCAAAGGACGATAAAAGACTGTCTGCCCCTTTGATCCAGCTATAGCACTGCTGGGTTTGTACCCCAAAGAGATAATAAGGAAAAAAGACTTGTACAAGAATATTCATAACTGGTTTGTTTGTGGTGGGAAAAAATCGGAAAATGAGGGGATGCCCTTCAATTGGGGAATGGCTTAACAAATTATGGTATATGTTGGTGATGGAATACTATTGTGCTAAAAGGAATAATAAAATGGAGGAATTCCATGGAGAGTGGAACAACCTCCAGGAAGTGTTGCAGAGTGAAAGGAGTAGAACCAGGAAAACATTGTACACAGAGACTGAGACACTGTGGTACAATTGAAGGTAAAGGACTTCTCCATTAATGGCAATGCAATGTCTCTGAACAATCTGTAGGGATCTATGAGAAAAAACACTATCCTTAAGCAGAGGATAAACTGTGGGAGTAAAAACACGGAGGAAAGGCAACTGCTTGACTACAGGGGTTGAGGGGATGTGATTGAGGAGAGAAGCTAAATGAGCACCCTAATGCAAATACCAACAACAAGGAAATGGGTTCAGAGCAAGGATACATGTGATACCCAGTGGAATCACACTTCTGCTAAGAGAGGGGTGGTGGGAGGGGTGGTGAGGAAAAGAAAATGATCTCTGTTTCCAATGAATAATGTTTGAAAATGACCAAATAAAATAATGTTTAAAAACTAAAAAAAAAAATTGCATACTAATATTATCCATATAATATCAGAGATACAATAATAAAATATGAAAATAAAATATATAATATGGTATGGCATAATATATCATGATACAATATATTTTTATTCATGTTTTAAAATATTTCCCAATTTCATTTTAATTTGATCCAGGCTCACTCAGGAATTCTGCCCGCCATATGCAATTTATGTGTCTGACATCTTTCTTTGATTTAGAAAGTCTTTGACACTACAGGAGCAGCTAGGTGGTGCAGTGAATAGAGTAGCAGTAATGGAATCAGAAAGACTCTTCTTCGTGAGTTCATATCTGGCTTCAGATACTTACTAGCTGTGTGATCTTGGGTAAATCACTTAACCATGTTGGGCTCACTTTTCTGAGCTAGAAAAGAAAACGGCAAACCAAACCAGTGTCTTTGTCAAGAAAATTCCAAATGGGGTCATGAAGGCATTGTCTTTGGGTCTCTGGCTGCTCATTTTCAGAGAGCTATTGGAGACCTTTAAAATGGGATCCAAAAAGATAGGGCTTCCCTGCATATTTAAATTTCTGAGCTGGCTCAGTAGCATAATGAATCAAGTGCTCAGATTGCATTTAGGAAAAACTATGTGGGTCAGTGTAGATAGAGTGTGGGCTTGGAATCAAGAAGACTTGAGTCCAAATCTTGCCCAAGACAATTGTAAGCTGTATAGCTCTTAGTAAATCACTTTAAACTCTCCAGTCTTCAGTTCCTCATTCTACAAAATGAGAAATTTGGACTTGATGACTTCCAAAGTCTTTTTCAGCTCTAAATCTATGACACTATAAGAGACAGCTAGGTAGCTCAGTAGATAAAGCACCTAGACTGAACTCAGGAGAATCTAGGTTCAAATCTAGCATCAGACACTTCCCAGTGATATGATTATGGGTCAGTCATTTAACCCTGATTGCCTAACTATTGATACTCTTCTGTCTTGGAATTAATACTGATATAGAAGATAGAAGATGAGAATTTAAAAATTCATTATGCTATGATTCCCACCTCAGATCCTTAGTAACTATGTGATTCTGGTCAAGTCACTTAACCTTATAATCAGTCTCATTTTCTTTATCGGTAAAATGGGGATATGATAATTGTATCTACCTCATAGGATAGGGGGGTACCAAATGAGATATGTGTATTTTGCAGCTTCCTAAAGATCTGTACAAATCCTAATTATTATGGTTATTATTATTAATACAAAGTTATGATTCCCCTTCTTCCACTCCCTCCCCCCCCCACACACACACCTTCCCTCTGATATCCCAGTCAATGGAATGTGTGATTTTGGTTGCTTGGGGAGATAGCATGGAAGGCCGGTCATAGGCTCATTAAAAAGGCTTCCTTGCTTAGCTGGGTCCTTTGAGATTGAACACTTGTATGTTGTGTTCTGATTGTGATTAGGAATAAAGATATCATTAATAATCATCCTCTTCCCCCATCACCCCAAGTCTAAGGGATAGCCAGTCAGTCTCCAGGGAATAATTAGCAATGAAGAGATCGAGTTAAATGTATTTCAGTATCTCTGGGCTACAAATATGTGGTTGTACAAGGTCTTCTTAAATGTCAATGCCTATAATTTCCTGGGAGTCTATTCAGCTCTGCTTATCGACATGAATTGGTCTTAGATGCCATCAACTAATTGGTCTGGCTCTTCTCCCTCCACTGGATGCACCAGCTAAGAGACCACCATTGGGTGTCTGAATAGAGCCAGTTCCATAAAGAAGGGAAAATCAGGCCTTTCCAAGTCTTTGGGCTTTGTTTATTCTCTCTTCGTTTCCCTGGTGAAATCTCCTTTTGAAAAAAGCCCATGTCTGTCTTCTCAGGCAGTAAAGAAAAACTTGGTGGGGAGTCTGACAAAGCCCAGCAGTGGAGGGCGCCCTTGAAGGACTCAGCAGGATAGATGGCCTTGGGGGAATGCCATGGAATGGTCTGAGGATGACAGATGTGCATAGCTATCCACTGATGAGCTGGGGACAGTGGAATGAATGCTGGGGTTACAAGACTTGGATCTGAACCTCAACTCTAATCTTAGTATCTCTGGTGAGCCCACAGAAGTCACTTGGGTCACAGGATCATAGAGCTGGAGCCAGAAGCATTTATTTGTGAGAAGCTAGGTGACACAGTGGAGATAAACCCAGCCCCAGATACTAGCTGTGTGATCCTGAACAAGGCACTTCACTCTGCTTGCCTCAGGTTTATTATCTGTAAAATGAGCAGGAGATGGAAATGGCCAACCACCATTCAAGGCTAGAGTCACCTGAAACTCAAGGGCTTAAATAGAAAGTATTTTATTCTACTGGGGCACCAACATCCATCTTAAGGGGGACAAGGCACTTATAAAATCAAAGTTCAGGAGCAGAAAAGTGAAATCCATCCTTCCACCTTGTTTTTCTTTCTCTTTAAAAAATCCATTTATTTAATTAATTAATTTAGAATATTTTTCCATGGTTACATGATTCATATTCTTTCTCTTCCCTCCTCCCTCCCTTCTACCATAGCCAATGAGCAATTCCACTGGGTTTTACATGTATCATTGATCAAGACCTATTTCCATATTATTAATATTTGTAATAGAGTGATCATTTAGAGTCTACATCCCCAATCATATCCCCAATGAACCATGTGATCACCACTTTATTTTTCTTTGGGGGAGGAGAGGAATAGAGCTGTGATTTTATTACTGGAAAGGTAAAAAAAAGAAGGAAATTCTTTCTTTCCTTCCTTCCTTCCTTCTTTCCTTCCTTCCTTCCTTCCTTCCTTCTTTCCTTCCTTCCTTCCTTCCTTCCTTCCTTCCTTCCTTCCTTCCTTCCTTCCTTCCTTCCTTCCTTCCTTCCTTCCTTCCTTCCTTCCTTCCTTCTTCCCTCCCTCCTTACCTTTTTCCCTCCCTTCCTCCCTCCCTTAGTCTAGGGATTTCATTGGTATTCAGATGAGGAAACCAAGTCACGGAGAGGTTTATTGACTGGCCTAGAATCTCCAGAGAGAAGACTTCCTTTACCAATACAGACCTACATGCATCTATTTTCTGATTGATAACCTTATAAAGTTACCCTAGTGTGTATGAGGACATGGCAGTGGGAAAGAAGAAGAAATGGGGAGATCAGATGAACATTTAAGCAACATGCCCAGGGTCATACAGACAATATGGATCAGATGGGACTTGGAAGTGACTCTGAGAGCAACTCTATCCATTATGTTAGAGGAATATTAGCTAGAAATAAAATTGGAAAGCAAATTTTTGGAGGGATATAGGCTCCCTCTGGTATAACCTGGGAAAGATACTTAATGAGAAATAAGAATCATAATAGTAATAAATTGCACCATTCTCATCAACAGCAATAAAAATGGCCAGCATTTATATAGTACTTTAAAGGTTGTAGAAGTGATTTCCCTGGAAATATCTACATGAACTGATACAAAGCAAAATAAGCAGAACCAAGAGAATGCTGTACCCACTAAGCAATATTGTGGAATGATCAGCTATAAAAGACTTGGCTACTCTCAGCAATGCAATGATCCAGGACAGTTCTGAGAGACTTTATGACAAAGAATGTTCTCCACCCCCAGAGAAAGACCTGTGGGAGTCAGAATCCAGATCAAAGCATATTATTTTTCACTTTAGTTGGATTTTTATTTGGGGGTTTGGTTCTACGAGTATTCTCTTACAATGATGATTAATATGAAAGTATGCTTTGGAGAATAATATAGGTATAATCCAGATCAAATTGCTTACCATCTCCAAGATAGGGAAGGGAAGGGAGTGAGGGACACAATTTGGTCCTATAATTTCAGAAAACATGTGTTGAAAATTGTTATTACATGTAATTGGGAAAATAAAATATCTTTGAATAAAAAGAAGAAATTATCAGACAGCATAAAAGGGCTTGCCATATGTTAATTCATTTTATCCTCATAAAATCCTGGTGAAGTAGGTAATATTATTATCCCTACTTTACAGATGAGGAAACTGAGAAGCCAAGCGATTTGTTTATGGCTATGCAGCTAGTAACTGAGGTAAGATTCAAACTCAGGACTTTTTTAAAAATAAAAACCCTTACTAAATATTGGTTCGAAGGTAGAAGAGTGGCAAGGGCTAGACAATGAGGGTTAAGTGACTTGACCAGGGCCACATAGCTAGGAAGTGTCTGTGGCCACATTTGGACCCAATACCTCCTGCCTCTAGATATGGCTCTCAATCTACAGAACCACCTAGTTGCCCCCAAAATTAGGACTTCTTGACTCCAAATCTCTCACCTTATCTTCTATAGCAACTAGCTACCTGGGTATTAGAGTCTATTTATATAATATTTGAGTCTATTTATGTAGTATCTGAGACTATTTATGTAACATTTAACTCAAACAGATTTGATGTATGGGGAAAGAAAGTAGGAATTTGCATCACTTGTAATTTGGGCCAGTCAAGATGATTCTCAGCTACACATTCATCCAAGTTCAGTTGTAGAATAAAAATATGTGCTCTTGAAATTTACTCCTTTTTCAAATGTTTTTGTCTGTCACTTAGCCCTGTTTGCCTCCATTTCCTCAATTATAAAATGAACTGGAGAAGGAAATGGCCAACCACTCCAGGATCTTTGCCAGAAAGCCCCAAATGGGGTCATGAAGAGTCAGATATGACTGAAATGACGCAATGACAACAACAATGGAAGTCTTACATTTTATCTCCTTTTGCTTTTTTTGTGCAGGTTCCTTTTGAAAACTTGACCTTGTGTTAGGGTATTGGCTCAAAGGGAGGCTGAGGAGCAGAAATGGAAACAAGTTACCCCTGGCTTTCCCTGCCTTAGGGAAGAAAGGAGAATGGAATGGAATGGAAGATGGTGGCAGGTTAACTTCTGCTCTACTTTTTACAGTCATACGGTAGAAGTGACTTCTAGTACAGAAGTATTAAACTTGTGACCTAAGGATTGTTTATAGTCTACAATGCTCCTGAGTATGGCTTCAACCAGATTAAAATGTAACTGGAAAAGAGCTACCAAAATGCATACAATAAAACTGTTTTTTTTTTTTTCAGTCTTGTCTGAGATTCTTCATAACTCCATTTGGAGTTTTCATGGCAAAGATTACTGGAGTGATTCGCCGTTTCCTTCTCCAGTTCATTTTACAGTTGAGGAAACTGTGGCAAAGAGGGTGAAATGACTAGTCACAAACACATTTAAAAAGGAGGAAATTTCAAGAGCATATGTTTATTCTACATTTGAATTTGGACAAATGCATAGCTGAGAATCATCTTGACTGGCTCATCTTGACTTAGCCCAGGTGGCATAGCTTGTTAAGTGTCTGAGACCACATTTAAACTAAAAAAGAGGAGTCTTTTGGCCTCTAGGTCCAGCACTCTATCCACTGTGCCACTTAGCTGCCCCTTCAATAATACAATATTGCTGCATGATTTTCTAAGTCAGTATGTGGTCTACAGAAATATTTGTGTATGGTTTAGTGACCCTCATTTCTACTTGTGCTTGACACCATTCATCTAGTCCAACACCTTCCATCTAGTCCAACACTTCACCTTTTACAGATGAGGAAACTGAGGCTTATAAAGGGGAAGGGATTTACCCAAATCATGAATAAATGTGGGGAGAGAACAAATACCTTCCTATGTTTGGTTTGTTTTCTCACAGACCTATGGCAAGGGGCACCACGTAACAAAACCAAGGAATCCTTGATGTGATATGTCTTCTTTGAAATTCAGTGTGTGGGTGGAAGACCTGGGCTCCCTGCCAGCCTTCCCTTTCTCATCAGCCTTCCCTTTCTCATCTTCCCTCCTACCTCACCGTAGCCACCAGTTAATGAGCTCCAGGCTAGCCCAACAGGTCACAGAGCGGTGGTGATAGATCAGATAAGTTCTGAGTCGTGAGGGATGATGTATTGACTGTCTTTTTCCATACTCCAATATTTTGTGAGTCCCAGGGCTCTGATGGAATAAATATGACCTTTTATTCCCTGCTTTGCTTAAGACTCAAGGTCAGCAGCTGAGCTGTGATCTATGGGCAGCTCCCCACTACCTCCAATGGCCTGCGAAGCTGGGGAGGTCCCATGGCTGTCAATGATTCACACAGCTCCACCTTCCATTCCTGCTTGGCCTGCCCACTCCAATGGCAACTGTGGCTCTGACCATCGATTCAGTGCAGTCTCGGGCAACTAGAGGTTGGATTGGCTAGCATATGGAAGGACAAACTCATAAACCCGTATTCACTCTACACCTACCCTCCAGGAATAGACTTTTGTCCTAAGCAATCATTTTGCTAAAGATGTAACAATACATTAGAAGTTTCTAGGGGCAGAGTGTCCCATAATTCTAGCTGCTCCAAGCATTACCCTCTTTGTTGTTGTTCAGTCTTTTTGGTTGTGTCCAACTCTGTGACCCCATTTAGGGTTTTCTTGGCTAAGATACTGGAGTGATTTGCCATGTCCTTCTCCAGCTTATTTCACAGATAAGGAAATGGAGGAAAACAGGATGAAGTGACTTTCCCAGGCACAAAGATAATAATTATCTCAGATTAGATTTGAATTCAGGTCTTCCTTGACTCCAGATCTGGTGCTCTATCCATTGTAATACCTAGTCTGAACAAGGTTAAAACAAAAAGTTTGAAGGGATGGGTAAGTTCTTTGGATGAGATTTGCTGAAAAGGGAAGAAGAGTTATTCTATCTGTTTGTGCTGTTAAATGTAACTATTTTGCATTTTTGATAAATGAGTTAAAATCTAACCTAAGCACCAGCACCAGCAATATCCTAGACAAATCACTGAACCGCTTTTACCTTAGTTTCTTTATCCATAAAATGACCTAGAGAAGGAAAAGAGAAAAACACTCCAGTATCTTTGCCAAGAAACTTTAAATGGGGTCAGGAAGAGTTGGACACAACTGAAAACAACTGAACAACAGCAAAAATTAGTGATTTGTTAGCCTGAATACTTGCATGGGATATTTTTCTTTTCTTTTTGTGTATGCTTAAACCTGAATCACATCCTGACATCCCCAGGAGAAACCATATATGTGGATATGAGCCAGAAACATAATTAGTGAGATGGATCTTGGATTCAACCTGATCTGTGTAAACCCAGTGCCTTAGTTTGTGGTTATAGGTTACATTTGAGAGCAATGAAATGAGGCTTTCAAGTAATCAAAAGGAAGGAAACCTAAATTTTAATCCTACTTTGTCACTAACTTCTTATATGAACCTGCTTAGGCAAGTCACTTTCCATCTTCTCATCTGTTAAATGGCTGAGGTCTAAGACTGGGGAAGGAAGGATCAGAAGAAATAATTTTAAAAATCTTTTCCATCTCTGTAATTCTGGAACTTTGCCTAAAATTAATCCAGCATGACTGCCTGCTAGACATCTCAACTATTAAGTCCCATAAACATTTCAAATCAAATACCACCAAAAGAAAACTCATTATCTTTCCTCCTAAACCTGTGCCTTTCCCCAATTTCCCCATTTCTGTCAAGGGCACCACAACCCTTCCAATCATCTCGGTTCACAATCTTAGATCCATACTCCATTTTTTTAGCCTCCTTCACACCTCATATCCAATAGCAGCCCAGGCTTGTTGAGTCTGCCTCTATAACTTTTCTTGTACAAATCTACTTCTCTCTACCAACCCAGTTTTACTACAGAATGTCAGCACCTTTTGCCAGGAATATTGCAATAGCCTCCAAATTGGTATTTCTGCATCCAAACATTTCTGTCTCCAAAGGGTCTTCCACACAACTGCCAAACTGGCATTCCTAATGCCTAGCTCAGACCATGTCATTCTCTTACTCAGAGAATTTTAGTGGCTTCCCATGGCTTTGAGAATAAAATACAAATTGATCTGTTTGGCAGGACAGCCCTTCATTGCCTGGATCCAACCCGTCTTTTTGGATGGATTCCATATTATTTCCCCTTACACTGTTTACACTGTAAGCCAAACTTGCCTACTTACTGTTTGCTTTTTGTGGCATTGTTTCCTGACTCTGTGAATTTGTACAGGTTGTCCCTCATGCCCAAAATGCTCTCCATTCATCCAATAGAATCCTCATGTCTGGAATGGTCTCCATTCACCCAATGGAATCCTCATGCCTGGAATATTCTCCATTCACCCACTGGAATCTTCATGCCTGGAAAGCTCTCTATTCACGCACTGGAATCCTTATGCCTAGCATGCTCTTCATTCACCCACTGGAATCCTCATGCCTAGTATGCTCTCCATTCACCCATTGGAAACCTAGAATGCTCTCCATTCACCCAATGAAATCCTCATGCCTAGAATGCTCTCCATTCACCCATTGGAATCCTCATGCCTGGAATGCTCTCTATTCACTCACTGGAATCCTCATGTCTGGAATGCTCTCCATTCACCCACTGGAATCCTCATGCCTAGTATGCTCTCCATTCACCCACTGGAATCCTCATGTCTGGAATGCTCTCCATTCACCCATTCTTGGAAGCCTAGAATGCTCTCCATTCACTCACTGGAATCCTCATGTCTAGAATGGTCTCCATTCACCCAATGGAATCCTCATGCCTAGAATGCTCTCCATTCACCCATTAGAATCCTCATGCCTGGAATGTTCTCTGTTCACCCACTGGAATCCTCATGTCTGGAATGCTCTCCATTCACCCATTGGAAGCCTAGAATGCTCTCCATTCACCCACTGGAATCCTCATGCCTAGTATGCTCTCCATTCACCCACTGGAATCCTCATGTCTGGAATGGTCTCCATTCACTCATTGGAATCCTCATCTCCCTTCAAAGCTCAACTCCAATCCTACCTCCTAACATGGGCATTCCCTTATCCCTCCCAGCTTTTAGCATGCCATGACCATCCCAATTATTTTGAATTTTACTCAGGTAAGTGACACAGTGGATAGAATTGAAGTCAGGAAGACCTGAGTTTAAATTTGGATACTTATTAGCTGTGTGAACCTGGTCAAGTCACATAAGATGTGTTTGCCTCAATTTTCTTTACTGTAAAGAGGGATAGTAATAGTTCCTAAATCCCAGGGTAATTATGAAGATTAAATGAAACAATATTTGAAAAGTATTTAGGGCAATGCCTAACACATGGTAGGCATCTAATAAATATGCAGAAGGGCTTTATTTTTATTTACTTTTTATTTATTTTTCTGGCTTAGTGACATCACTAAGGCAGAAAGGCAAGCAAGTGCTAGGCAACATGGTTGAGTGACTTTCCCAGAGTTTTACAACTAGGAAGTAACTGAGTCCAGATTTGAACTCAGATCCTTCTGACTCCAGACCTGACATTTTATCCACTGTGTCACCTAGCTGTCCCCCTGCTGAAACACTTAAAAAAGTTGGTGGCTTTAGAGAACTGGAAACAAAGTAGATGCCCATTGATTGGGAAATGAATAAACAAATGGTGATTCATATATAACCTTTGTCTGTTTACCATTTCAGGGAGAGGAGAAAGGAGGAACAAAAGGAGAAAGGGGGAAGGTACCACAACCCTTCCAGTCACTTGGCTTCACAACCTCAGATTGGAAATCAAAATTTTTATAAAAAAAAGAATATTTAAAATTGTTTTCACATGCAATTGGGAAAAACAAAATGTCATTAAGAAAAAAAATGGTGGTAGATGAACATAATGAAATATCACTCTACTATGTGGAAGGACAAATACAACAGGTACAGAAAAGCATGCCGAGACAGAGACAAATTGATGGAGAGTGAAGTAAGGAAAGCCAATAAAATAGCAAAATGACTCCAAAAATGTTAAATGAAAAATAAACCCTCAACAGTTAAAAAAAATGAATGTTACAAAATTACCAAGAAAAGGTTTGGCTCTAAGGAAAG
Source organism: Monodelphis domestica (assembly GCF_027887165.1). NCBI lineage: Eukaryota > Metazoa > Chordata > Mammalia > Didelphimorphia > Didelphidae > Monodelphis > Monodelphis domestica. Next base: position 280,770,643 of record NC_077228.1, read on the forward strand.
ATGGGGAGAAATCTCCTCCTCTGATTCTTTTGCAGATGTGTATGGTTGAGGAGCAGAGAAGGGGGAGGAAATGGAAAATCCATGAGTACAATCCATTGGATGTCAGAACTGCTTGGTATATTGTTCAGTTTTGCTAAATACTTTTCCCCTTCTTCCTGTGTTTCTTTCTTTAAAACTTTTTTTTTTCTAATAAAGAGTAACTCTCCAGGAAGGGAGATGGGGAAAGATACCAAGGGAAATCTAGGCAACATAAAAACAAAAGATATCAATAAAAATCTATTTAAAAATGCCTGCTAAATTGAATTGGCAAGGACCTGGAGAGATCCTTATGCTTCTCTCTAGAGAATCCCTTGCCTTCTGGGAGGAACACAATTGAGTTATCCCAGGCAACTAGGAATGTCTCCAATTCCCAAAGATCTCTAGAAAAGATTTCATGGCCTTTCTCCATTACCTGATATAGCTAGGTGGCGCAGTAAATAGAGTACCAGACTTGGAATCAGTCTGACTTCTCTTCCTGAGTTAAAAATCTGTTCTCAGTCCCTCATTAGTTGTGACACTGGGCAAGTCACTTAAACTCTGCCTCACTTTCCTCATCTGTGAAAAAATGAACTGTGGAAGGAAATGGAAAATCATTTAACACTGCTTGCCTCAGATTCTTCATCTATGAAAACATGACCTGGAGAAGAAAATGGCAAATCATTTAGCCCTCTTTGCCTCAGTTCCTTCCTCTGTGAAAGCTGGAGAAGGAAATGGCAAATCATTTAGCCCTGTTTGCCTCAATTTCTTCATCTATGAAAAAAAAATGAGCTAGAGAAAGAAATGGCAAATTATTTAACCCTGTTTGCCTCAGTTTACTCATCTGTGAAACAATGAGCTGGGAAGGAATTGGCAAATTACCATTACCTTTGCCAAGAAAACCTCAAATGGTGTCATGAAGAGTTGGATATAACTGAAAAACAAATGAACAATAACTCCATTTCCAATATCTCATACCTCTCACTGTCTGGAAGTAAATCCTTATAAGGGATCTAAATTTTTCCAACTTTAGTGCCAATCTATTTCTTCTTGTTTGATCCTAAGTTGGAAAGAGACCATTTGCTCCCAATTTTCCAGTAGCTATCATTAGATTCCTCAGAAATGTTATCCTCAGACACATTTCTGTAATGCTTCAAGGTTTACAACTTTCCTTCCAATAAACCTCTTAAGTTGGCAATGTAGCTATTATTTTCCCAAACTCCTTTCTCTATCTCCTATTTTATAGTTAAGGAAAACAAAGCCTGGAGAAGAAAGTTAATTTATCCAAATGTATAAGAGGCAAGATTTGAACCCAGTTTTCTTCTAGCTCCAACTTCGGTGTACTTACACTTTATGCTGAGCTCTAGAATGTGTTTTGTGAAGCAGAAAGAACCATGTGAATGTCACGTATTAGAACTTGTCTCTACCTCAAGGGATTGTTGTAAGAAAAATTCGTGTATAGACTCTAATAAACTATGTAAATATATGTCTATTATTAGCAGCATGAGCAGAAGCTGGAATAAATGCTGTCTGTCTAGGGGGCTAAATGGGAGCATTTGGGTCACAAAAGGTCTTGGAAGAGGACAAAGGTCATTTTGTGGCTGAGCTATGGACACAGAGAAGAAAAACAAGACTCAGAAAGAGATCACATGAAGAGGCCAAAAATCAATTTTATCATCCTTGCAATTATACTACACTTCTCTCCTCACCCCAGCCCCTGCTGCTTTTATGGCTCAGTGAGAAAAGAAAAGGTAGCAGAGTGGACAGAGCATCAGGCTTGGAGTCAGAAGGACCTGGGTTCAAATCTGACCTCAGATACTTGCTAGTTGTTTGACTTTGGGCAAGTCAATTAACCCCAATTGCCTCATCCTTAGCCAAGTCTGTAAAGATGCTAGGTAACAATTACAACATCTTACATTTATGTAGTGCTTTAAGGTTTTAAAAATATTTTAGCAGGAATGTGAAGCCCAGAACCTAAAAATTAAGACATAGTGCTAAGTCCATTTAAACAATTAATTTTATTTTCACTTCTGAACTCTCTACCCTTCTACCTGATCCTTGTACTCCTATTGAGAAGTTAAGAAAAATAAAACTGGTTACAAATATGGATAGTTAAGCAAAAACACATTCTCATTTTACCTATGTCCAAAAATGCATTTCTCTCATTTCTTTTAGAATTTATACTAATTCTAAGCATCTGGTGTTAAAAAAACTTGCCCAAGGTCACATGGTTGGAAAGCATCTGAGGCCAGATTTGAATCCAGGTCCTCTTGACTCCCAGTCTGGTGTTCTATCCACTGTGCTATCTTTTTTTTTTCCTGGCTGAACTATAAAAGAGGCAGGAGGTGGAGTGGGAAGAGAAGTGTGATGAAATTGCAAGGATGATGAAATTGTTTTTTAGCCTCTTCCTATAATCTCTTTCTGAGTTCTGTTTCTCTTTTCTGTGTCCATAGTTCAGCCACAAAGTAGCCTCTTCTCTCCTTCATGACCTTTTCTGACCCAAATCTTCCCATTTAGTACCCCTAAACACACCACATTTATTAACTAGGCAACTTATTCAAGTAACCCAGGAGGTGAGAAGAAGAGCTGGAATTTAAATATTATATATTTATATTAAAAGTATTATTATTATTTATATTTTGATCACATAAATATAAAATTTAATTATGAATTAAAATATAAAATACATTATATGAAACACATAATATAATATTTATATTATAATATATAATATTTATATTATGACATATAATAGAAATATATTTAAATATTAAATATTCTTATCCCTATTTTACTGACAAAGTGGTTGTCATTCATCCTTCATTTTCAAAGAGAACCGATGACAGGGGGCAACTGGGTGGCTTAGTGGATTGAGAGCCAGGCCTAGAGATGGGAGGTCCTGAGTTCAAATCTGACCTCAGAGGTTTCCAAGTTGTTTGACCCCCAGCAAGTTAATTAGCCCCCATTGCCTAGCCCCAACCGCTCTTCTGTCTTAGAACCAATACATAGTATTGGTTACTTATTAACTTATTGGTTACTTATTAACTTATTGGTTACTTATTAACTAATACATAGTATTGGTTCTAAGACAGAAGGTAAGGATTAAAAAAAGAGAGTGAACCAATGACATTGCTGAGTGATGTCTTGATTTGCCCACAAATTAGATTTAAGTAAGGCAAAGTCATCAGTCTCATTTTCTCTTCCAGAGTCATCCAAATCCAATGACAAGACAAAAGTCAAAAGAACTGGTGATGGCTGCTTCGGGATGCAAGGGATGGCATTGGCTTCTTCCCTATCTGACCAAGTTCTAAACTCTCCACAGCGCCTGCCCATCCTGCCAGGGGAAGTCTTCCCATGTTTGGGACAGAAATCCTCTGATTTCCTGGCAGGGGTGAGATGTGTTGCTGCAGCTCATCCTGGTTCAGTCTGCCTGGTGTGTGGCCGCTGAGCATGCTACAGCTCCTCAGAGCCACAGGTGAGAGCTGCAGCAGCAGAGTGAGGTGCTGAGAGGAAGATGACCCACTTTGGCCAAGGGACTTTCCCCTTCCGGGAGTCCCCTACACCCATGTCCATCACTATCTTTATCTCAACCGCTATTACATCCATTTATCTTTTTAACAAACTTCTCACTGAACAAAGCAGCTGGTTCTACCCCAAGTAGGGGATGCAAATGCCAGTCAAGCTGATTCAGGGTATTTTAGAGTCATCTAACCTGTGCAAGATGACAGGAGCTTAAAAAGAACTGGAGAAAGTCTGGGGAAAGGGAAAGGGAAAGGGAAAGCCGTTGGCTTGGCCTCTCACACAGCCATGGGCTTGATGGTGAACCCATCTGGTGGCTTGTTCCCAGGATCTTCTCTCTGTACCTGGTGCTTCAGTGGTGTCCCTAATCCACCCCTACCTACCCCGGGAGAATAAACACAAATCACAAAAGTCCATAAACATTTCATGCTCCCCCTCCCACCCCCAATAACTCCTTATAAATCCTCACATCCAGACATAAACAAAAATCCACTTAAGAGGAACTAAATAAAGTGATTTATTTTCAGAAAGGCTATGCCACATGCATAATTAACTAATTAAACAACAGCATAAATAATTATGCGATATCAGAGTAAGACAATGGTGAGGAGGTGGGAAGGAGGTGACTAATAACTGTGCCGTCAAAAAGATGCTGCTTGCAGACCCAGTATTTTACTTGAGAAGGGGAATGAAGGGAAATTACTTATTGAGCTAGTCTTTTATAGTGGCCGCCTGCTTGGCACCTAAGAAAGGATATTTACTGGGCCTTGGAGACCACAGGACGTCAGAACCGGAAAAGACCTTAGCCATCATCTGATCTCATGTCCTCATTTCACAGATGAGGAAACTGATGACTAGAGCTGTTTAGTGATATCCAGGGACTCCCTAATACTCCTAGGAAGGAACGTCGTCTCATCTATGTCATAGGTAAAGCATCAGGAGACCTAAGAATTTCCCCAAATTAACTTTCCTAAACTTTGTTGCACTACTGCTCAAGAATCTATACTAACTGCCTATTACCAACAAGCTCAAGTTTCAACCCTTCAGTTTGGCATTCAAGACCCCCATGATTCAGCCCTAAGCTACAGTTTTATCTTCTTCTATTCTCCTAAAAATCTCTCTCTGTTGAACTCTGAATATTCTTGTTCAGTCATTTCAGTCATGTTTGACTCTTTGTGAGCCTGTGAACCTCTGTCTAGAGGGTTTTCTTGGCCATTTCCTTCTCTAGTGGCAAAGAGAGGTTAAATGATTTGCCCAGGGTTAGCTAGGAAGTTTCTGAGGCTGGATTTGAACTTAGTTTCCCATCACTTTACCCACTGAGCTACCTAGATGTCCCTTAAATTTTCCTCCTGAGCTTTCACTCTTAGCCCTCCTTAGAGTGAATTAAACCAATTCAATGACTGTTTCTCAAGTACTCCCTATGCTAGGGGCTGGGCATACATAGACAATATGGAAGAACAGACCCTGGTCACAGGAAGTTTAGATTCTATTTGGTTGGATACAATATGTAAAGTGAATCATTTTACATCATAATTAGAGGTGGTCGTGGATTGATTTAAGCACCAATAATTAAATAGATGAAGAAAGTAATGAGTAATGAGCTTAGAGAGTTAGGTTGGAACCAGATTATGAAGGAACTAAATGCCAGAATAGTTTATATTTTATTTTATTCTGGGAGGCAATAGGAAATAAATGGCAACTGTATGGAGGAAGAATTGGCAAAGAAAATCAGAATTTCTATTAGGAGGTTTTGGTAGTAGTTCAGACCAGAGGTGAGGAGGGTCTGAACTAAAAGATTGGCTGTGAGAGAGAAAAGAAGGGGATGAATGTGAAATACGTTATGAAGCTAGAATAAATATGACTTAGGACCTGATTGAACATGTCAGGAGTGGGGAGAAAGGAGCTAAGGAAGAGGAAAGAGTGGAGGATGGTTTTGAAGCTAGGAACCTGGGTGGATAAAAGCCTGGTGATATCTTTAACAGAAATACAGAATTGTGGATGAGAGGAACTTTCAGGGAGGAAGATAATTGGAAATATTAGATTCAAGATACCTAGGGGACATCCAGCTATAAACAACCAACAGGTTTTTAGTGGTATAGAAATTGAGCCCAACAGAGAGACAAGAGCTGGATATATAGATAAGAGAATTTTAGGATCCTAAATTTAGAGCTGGATGGCGCCTTAGAGTTCATTTTGTCCAACCTTCTTATGTAATAAGTGAAGCCCAGAAAAAGGAAATAATTTGACCGAGATCAAACAGGGATCAGATGGCATAGCTGGGATTCAGACCTTGGTCATGGAGCTTCAAAACGATTTCATTTCCACTGCATCATGCAGAGATGATAACTGAATGCATGGAAACTGATGAAGTCACTGAGAGAAGAGGCAGGAGGGATGAAATGGCCTAGGCTAGAGTTTTGGGGGATACTCATGGATAAAGTTGTTTTTTGTAACCTCTATCTTCATTTAGCTTTAGACTGCGCCTATTTCTACTAGAAAAGAGAATGAATGGATCTCTCTGACTTTGCCGTTTTGACTAGGTAGTTGAAGATAAAATGGAGCACTAGAAAGCATGCCAGATTGGGAACTACAAAATCATGGGTTCAAATCCCAACTTTGACACTAACCATGTGTGTGACTTCAAGTCAAGTCAAATCAAGTCAAGGTGGCATGTGTTAAGGGTCTTCTATATGTCAGATGAAGACAGCTAGGTGGTACAATGGATAGAATGCTAGGCCTGGAGTCTGGAAGACTCCTCTTCCTGAGTTCAAATCTGGCCTCTGACACTTTCTAGCTATGTGACCCTGGGCCCTTCATCCTGTTTGCCTCAGTTTCCTCATCTGACAAATAAGCTAGAGAAGAAAGTGGCAAACCACTCCAGTATCTTTGTCAGGAAAACTCTAAATGGGATCACAAGGAGTTTGGCATGACTGAAACAACTAAAAAATGTGCCTGGAATTGTGCAGAATGCTTAAAGTAGAAAGCACTGGGGAAAGGAAGGAAGAAAGGAACAAAGAAGAAAGGAACAAAGGGAGGGAGAGAAAAAAGGGGGAGTGAGAGAGAGGGGAAGAAGGAAGGAAGGAAGGAAGGAAGGAAGGAAGGAAGGAAGGAAGGAAGGAAGGAAGGAAGGAAGGAAGGAAGGGAGGGAGGGAGGAAGGGAGAAAGGAAGGGAGGAAGGGAGGGAGGGAGGAAGTAGTTCTTGCCTTCAAAAAACTCATAGTCTAATGAGGGAGATAACATGAAAACAATATACAACAAACAAACTATATACAAGATCAGTTGGAGAAAATAGAGGGAAGATATTAGCAGTTGGGGGAAACTGAAGAAAGTCGGATTTTAAGGAAATTGGGAGATTTAAGATGAAGAGAGAGAACATGGCAGGCATGAGAGACAGTCAATGAAAACACTAACAGTTGGGAGGTGAAGTGTCTTATGCAAGGAACAGCAAAAAGGCCAGTGACACTTGATAGTAGAGTTGGGGATGGGGGGGGAGTATGGTATAAGGAAGGGGGCAAGTTATGAGACGCTTTAAATGTCAAATAGATGATTTTATATTTGATGCTAGAGGCAATTGGTGATATGGTCCCATTTTCTCTCTCTGAACCTTAGCTGCATCCTCTGTAAAATGTGGGAGTCGGATGATCACAGAATTGCAGAATTTGAAATCTGGAAGGGATCTCATAGGCCAGGTAGCCCAACCTACACATACAATGAGTATCCACTACAAGGTATTCAACAATGGTCATTCAGCCTCTGCAAAATTCTAGAAAGGTTTCCTGACATCAATGAAGGCTGTTATGTGGAAGAGACATTAGATTTATTCCATTTGGCTCCAGAAAGTAGAACTAGAGACAAGGGGTCCCAAGGGTGATAAATGTAAAGTCACTCTCACAACTAAAATTGGAGAAGAATCACTAAAGAGCAGTTGTCCTGAAAAAGATCTGGGAGTATAAGTGGACTGCAAGTTTGATATGTTATCAGAATGATGTAACAACCAAAAAGCCCTATTATGGTCTTGGGTGAAATTAAGAGGGGGCACAGCCAGGATTTCTAAAAGGACCAAATGAAATATTTATAAAACATTTGACACATTGCCTGGCATGGGTTAGGTACTTAAATGCTTCTTCCCTTCCCTCTCCCTTATTGAGTTTTATCTTATTAGATTCAACTCAGTGTTCTAACCTTTCAAGAATCTTGATTATTACCCAGTGTGTCAGCTGTCCCACCCAGAGCTATTTCATGTAAAGATTTTGAGTATATCATTTATACTTTTATCTATGTCATCAATAAAGATGTTAAATGTTACAAATTGCCATTGGAGACCTCCTACCACATTGTCCTCAAACCATTAACAATTCTTTTAAAAAATAATTATTTTTTTAAAATCCTTGTCTTCTTGTCTTAGAATCAATACTATGTATTGGATCCAAGGCAGAAGAGTGGTAAGGGCTAGGCAATGGAGGTTAAGTGACTTGCCCAGGTTCACACACTTAGGAAGTATCTGAGGTCAAATTTGAACCCAGGACCTCCCATCTTTGAGTCTGACTCTCAATCCACTGAGCCATCTAGTTGCTCTAAACAATTACATTCTTTGAGTTCATCCAGCTAGTTTTGAATCCATCTGATTATTTAAATCATAACATGATACTGTATACTATACTATAAAGTTGTGCTAAAATCTAAGTAAAGTATATCCAAAGAATTCTTCATCCACATCCTCCATCTACAAGCCTAGTAATCCTATCCAAAAAATTGATGTCAGTGTAGAATAACCTATGTGGGATAAAACCAGTCTAGTTCTCTGTAATCACTACTTCTCTATTGAGATGTTCAACAACCATCATTTTAATGATCCATTTGAGAATTCTCTCAGTAATCAAAGTCAGCTCATGCTTACAGTTTGTAAACTCTGTTTTCCCTTTTTTGAAAATCAGAGCAAAATGTCCTCTTCTTTAATCTTGTCATATCTTTCCCATTGTCCATTTTTTAAATATCACTGATAATAGCTTAACAATCCCACCAGAGCCCAAGGATATAGTTCATTGGGAATAAGTGACTAGATTTTATCAAGGACTGCTAGATGTCCTCTTACTATGACTACTACCACTTGCTAGCATAATATGCTTTCTGGAGAGAAGCAATGGAAATGGAAAGTGAACTGAATATGGAATCAGAAGACCTGGGTTTGAATCTTAGTTCTTTCACTTATTAGCCATATAAACTTGGACAATTTGCCTCACCTTTCTGTGCCTGTTTCATTATTTGTAAAATGACTAGATGACTTTTCAGGTCCCTTTCACCTTTCAATCTATCAGCCTATGAATGTATCTCAGAAGGATACAGAGAGAAAGAATCAAAGATATCAATATGTCATAGCTGTAAGGGACTTTATAAATTGTCTACTTGATGTTCTTCATTTCAGAGAAGGGAAATTATTGAATCATAGACCATTAGGGCTCAAAGGGACCTTGAATATCACCTAGTCCACCTCAATCATTTTATCAAGAAAGAAATCGAGACCAAAGGAGAAGAGACTTGCCCAGAGCAATATAATGAGTTAATGGCAGAGCTGAGACAAGAACCTATGTTTCCTGGCCATTGTATCATGCTGAGTCTGAATAATCATTCTAACCCAAATCCCTGATTCTCCTCTGTCCCTTTCCCTCAATCAATGACCTTTCAAGTTTGCAAACGCTCTTTGAATCCCAAGGGTATTTTGTCTACAAAATTTTCTAGTGATCCAGCCTCACATTTGTCTTCAAACATTCCTTAGGTTTTTAACCCATCCTACCTTCAAAGATTCCTTTGGTTCCAATCCCCTCCTGCCTGCAAACACTCCTTTGGTACTTTTCTGGTGTAAAATAAATAACAGCAACAAAACTCCCAAACTAATCAAACACGTTTAAAATTAATGAGAGGCTGGTGCTTGATTCCTGGGGATAGGAGGAGGAGGGGAATATTTTCAAAAGAAAAGGGTTTCAGTCACTCTGTAGTCTCTTTGCACTTGATAATTATTTTGATCTTCAGCAATTCTCACAGCTAGAACTTTTTGGGAAAGAGCAGAGAATGACACAGGAAATTAATCACTTCTTAGTGATACCTAGGTCATGTGCTGCTGAATGATGTCCCTCTTCCCATGGCTGAGGAGAGTAGTAGGTGGTAGCATTGGCCTTATCAGGAGGGACAAAGAGGCATGACTATTCTTTGATATGAGGAGAACCCTTTTATCAAAATATCTCTCCCTGGGGCAGCTGGGTAGCACAGTGTATAGAGCACTAGGCCTGGAGTAGGGAGGAGCTGAATTCAAAACTCTGGATTCAAGAACTTCCTAGCTCTGTGACCCAAGTCACTTAAACCCAGTTGCCTAGCCCTTACTGATCCTCTGCCTTAGAACTGAAACAGTGTGTGTGTGTATATATATATATTCATATATATATACACACACACTTATATATGCATATGTATGTATGTATATGCTATGTTTATATATGTGTGTGTATTTATATTTATAAATTTCTCAGTGAGAAATTTATTTCTTTGAGATTTCCAACTAATTTTTGAACTGTGCATTCTTCTAGGGTTCCCCCATGGAAATATGAATATACCTGAAAGCATTCTGAGAGTAAGAAATGAAAAGGAGTCCTGCATTTGGATTCAGAAGACCTAGATTAGAATCTTGCTACTTACTTGCTATCACTTACTAGTGTGTTCAGGCAACATCTCTGATCCCCTTTCCTTATCTATCAAAAGAAGGGGTTAGTTTAGGTGGCCTTTAAAGTGTTTTCCAACTCTAAATTTTACTAATGTCTTAAATACTTACAATGCTTAATTATAAGTTGCTATGATTACTATTACTATTATATATTTAATGTATTATTATGTAAATATATTATTATGCATAAATGCTATTACTATTGTAAATACTTACAATAGAACCAAAGAACAAAGAATGTTTGAAATGGAAAGGGATATGGAGACCATTCCATCCAAGTCTCTCATTTTAGAGAAGAAGCAACTGAAGCCCAGATGGACAAAATTACTTGACCACAATGGTACAAGCAGTTAGGAACACATTAGATCCCAAATTTCTTGTTTCAACACCAGCTAACACCATAGCTGGGATCAGTCTATCAAACAATTTCTTATCCTGTCAGGTCTGAGATCATGAAGCTGGAATAGTATGAGAAAGAAGGAAGGAAGGAAGGAAGGAAGGAAGGAAGGAAGGAAGGAAGGAAGGAAGGAAGGAAGGAAGGAAGGAAGGAAGGAAGGAAGGAAGGAAGGGAGGGAGGGAGGAAGGGAGGGAGGAAGGGAGAGAGGAAGGGAGAGAGGAAGGGAAGGATACACTGAAGGAAAGAAGGCAGGAAGGGAGAGAGAAGGAAAGAATGAAAGGAAGGAAGGAAGAAAAAAGAAAGAAAGGAAGGAAGAAAAAGAGAGGGGGAGGGAGGAAAGGAAAGAAAGAAGAAAGAAAGATGGGAAGGGAGAGAGAAAAAGAAAATAGAAGAAAGGAAGAAAAAGAAGAAAAGAATGGAAGAGGGAAAGAAGAAAGAAAGAGAGCAAAAGAGAGAGAAAGAAAAAAGAAAGAAAAGGAAAGAAACTAGATGTTAGATGTAGGTCCCAACAGTCAGGGAAAAAGGCTTAGAAAAGAGTCAGTATATGACCTAATAGAAATTCCCAGACTTATCAATGCATTGGTGAAAGATATTTCCTTCTCCCCAGGGCAGGGTAAGGTTCTGAGATCCTCTCTCTTGTCAGTTTTTCCTCTTTGCTTGAGAGTATGAAATGATGTTCTCATGGAAAGGTAGCTACATGGCCCACAGCTGGGCCCTGTTTGCAAAAAAGAACTCTGGTTCTGTCATGGGTTTTCCCTTCATTCTTAGTGCAGGTGGAATAGGTTGAATCAAAAAAAAGAAAAAAAGAAAAACAGTAGAATTTCCCTGAAACTTCCGAGTAGGAGAATCCTTGTGTATTGAATACTAACTGTGCTACAGTAGGAGTACAGCTAGGAGGTCATTATCTAATTATTAATGCTCTAAAAGTGTGGTGTCATGGAAAAAGCACTTATTTTAACTCTGTTAACAAATTGTATGATCTTAGAACAATTATCTAACCTGTCCCAACCTCAGTTTTCTAATCTATAAAATGGATATAATACCTGTTTAGGACTGTAAATAAATAATTTTAGAGGCCAGTGAGTTCAATCTCTTCATTTTACAGATAAGGAAATTCCAGCCTAATGAGACTGAGTGAGTTGATGAGGGCCTCACAGCTAATATGTGACAGAAAGGGTTTCAAACCAAGTATTCTTTACTATAGGGTCATGACCCCATTAACTATACCATGATCTCCTCTTGGGAGATGTTGTGAAGATCATACTACATTATGGAGGTGAAAGCCTCCATATAAGTTTGAAAAACTTATATACAGGCAACAGATGCTTATAATTCCTGCTGCTATGACTCACTTGAGTTTAAAAATCCTAAACCACAGTAAAATTAAAGGCAACTGGGAATCATTAAATCTGGCATCAATACTGTGATCCCTGGAGATAGGAAAGGACAAGTAGAGAAGGCAATCAGGCTGCCTAAGTGGGGGTCAAACTGGCCCAGGCAACAATGAATAGTAGTCACTGAATTTCCAGCCTAGGCAAGATAGGGAAACCCAACCTCAAATAAAAAGAAAAGAGTATCTAGCTAAAATTATATATATATATAATATTATAAATATATGATATCTATATTGATTGTATATAATATATATTATATACTTAAAATTTCAAATATACTTCTATATAACTCTATATACATTCATATATTTAAATAAAGTTATATATAATTATAAGGTAGAATTGCTCTTATTATTGTTTTCAACAGCACATTTAATTTCTGTATAGGATGTATTCATACATCTGTGATTTTCTTCATGTAGAGAAATCTCAGGGATGAAACTTCCCTGCATGGAGGCAGTTGAGTGTTTGGTCTTCAAATTAGATTCTTTAGAGAATTATGGAGGATATCAAGAGATTAAGTGATTTTCTTGGGATAATATGTCCAGTAAGTGTTAGAGAGAAGACTTGAACCAAAGTCCTTGATTGTGAAGCCAGTTCTCCCTCTAATGCTGGGTATTCGGAATGTAGTGGAACCCACAGCTACATAATCTATTTTTTTTGTCAGTTTTTAAACCTTTACCTTCCATCTTAGTCAATACTGCATATTGGTTTGGAGGCAGAAGAGTGTCAAGGATTAGGCAATGGATGTGAAGTGACTCGGTCCAGAGTCACACAGCTACAAAGTGTCTCAGGCCAGATTTGAGCCCACAATGCTCTGAGTCACCCAGCTGCCCCGTACATAATCTGTGATGATGCCATCTTTTTCCTAATGGAAATAGGACATCTATCTCTCATGTCTGTTTCCACTCTGGTCAGGAACAGTCACCCTTTCCCTGACTCTGTTCCTGTGGCACATGCTCAGTTCTGGCACCTTGTATGCTGCCCTGTATGTTGCAGGGACGTACTACATGCATGCTGAATGAAATAGCATTTTTGTCCTAGAGGCACCACTGCTCCAGAACTGCATTCCCAAGGAGGAGGAAGAGGGAGATTCAGAATAGCAGTGGCCGGATCTCCTGCCAGAATTGGAGTGGGGCGCATGTCAGAGCCAGCTCTGGCAGAGCAGGGAATCACAGGTGTCTTGGTGTTCCCCTCTGGCATGGGGGGGGGGGGGGGGCGCAAGTTGTAAAGGGAAAGCCAGCCTCATTCCTGTCCTCCCTGTCTTTCCCTGGAGAAGAACATTCTCACCCAATAAGCCAAGTAGATGACAGCAAGAGGCTGACCCCTGCTAATGCCAAACTGTACTTTTAAAAATGTGTTTGCTGATCGTTCTCCCTGCTCTCCTGGGGACTGTTCCAGCAATGTGCCTGGTGACAGATGTTCTTGATGGCTCTCGCAGACAAGTGTTTGTGGATATTGCTCAGGCTGATAATGACATGCCGGGCACTTGACTTTCCCTGTGTATCAGGGATGGAGTCTCCTCTGGTTTTGGTTGTTGCATTCTCTCTCTTTCTCTCTCTCTCTTCCCTTCTTTCTCTCTCTCTCTCTCTCTCTCTCTCTCTCTCTCTCTCTCTCTCTCTCTCTCTCTCTCTCTCTCTCTCTCTCTCTCTCTCTCTCTTCCCTTCTTTCTCTCTCTCTCTCCTTCCTCCTCCTCCTCTCTCTCTCCTCTTTTCTCTCTCTTTCCTCCTCCTCCACTCTCTCTTCCCTCCTCTCTCTTTTCTCTCCTTTTTCTCTCTCTCTTTCCTCCTCCTCCTCTCTCATCTTCCCTCCTCTCTCTCTCTTCTCCCTCCTTTCTCTCTCTCTTTCCTCCTTTCTCTCTCTCTCTTTCCCCTCCTTTCTCTTTATCTTCCCTCCTCTCTCTCTCTCTCTCTCTCTCTCTCTCTCTCTCTCTCTCTCTCTCTCTCTCTCTCTCTCTCTCTCTCTCTTTAAGGGTGGGAAGTTCCCTTCCCATTCACCTTCCAACACATTAGCTACTTTTTTTTTCTAAAAAAGAAAAACCCTTATCAGTTCCAAGGCAGAAGAGCAGTAAAGACTAGATAACGGGGGTCAAGTGACTTGTCCAGGATCACACAGTTAGGAAGTGTCCGAGGACACATTGGAACCCAGGACCTCCCATCTCTTAGGTCTGACTCTCCATCCACTGAGCCACCCAGCTGCCCCTGACCTCAGTTTAATTCCTTCCAGACGTTGTCCTGTCCAAGATCCAGGCCTTGACATCTCCTTGTTTTGTGACCAACTCCCAATTACCTACTTTGCAGATTATCCTCAGCAAGTGTTTAGACACAGTAGGGAATCCTCAGTGCCCTACTTCTAAACCTTCCCCCTTCCAGTCCTACCCTGCCTCTGCCCTGACCTGGCAAGCCATGCTCAGTAGAAAATCAGCCCCAAAGCAGGCATAGCTATGGATAATTAAGGAGTTAAAGCTGCCCAAAGGGGGAAAAAAAAACCAAGAAGCAAAAGAAATCACATGATGCGATTCCAAAGGCAAACATAAATGACTTTAATGTTCTCTGCGATTTGGGATTATTGGTGCCCCCTTTTTCCTCTGCTAGAGTGAATAATCAAAGGATAATAGTATAATCCATGACTCAGATCATAGCTGAGGTGAAGCCCAGTTCTGGGTCAGGGGTGATGTTTCGAAGATGGTCAAGTTAACCAAAAGAACCCATTTAATTAAATGCCTATCAGCTGCTGTGCCATATGGGGTATACAAAGAGGAGGAAAAAATAATCCCTGCTCTCAGAGTTCCCAGTTTATTGGAAGAGACAATGCTCAAAGAACTATTTACAATCAAGTTATAGACAGGATAAATTGAAGATAATCTCAGAGAGAAGGCAATGAGATTAAAAAGCCCGCGGAAAGATTTTTTTTCTTTTAATCATCACCTTCTGCCTTAGAAATGATAGTGAGTATCCATTGCAAGGGAGAAGAGAGATAAGGGCTAGACAATTGGGGTTAGGTGAATTGCCCAGCTAGAAAGTATGAGGTCCGATTTGAACCCCAGGCTCCCCGAATCCAGGCTTGCCTCTCTGATCTATCTGTGCCACCTAGCTATCCCCCATAGCCCTAACCCTTAAAGGTGTTTGAAGAAGTGGAGAGGAGGAGGAGATGCATCCCAGGCATGAGGGGACAGCTTGACGGAATGTTACATATGGAGAACAAAAAGCAGGCTAGTTTGGCATGGAATTCAGAGTGTGCTACGGGGAATAATACATAGTCTGCCTGGAAATGTAGTTTGGAACCAGACTGTGAAGGGGTTGTAGTGCCAAACAGAAGTTATATTAATACTAGAGGTAATATGGGAGCTGTTTAAGCAAAGGGGTAGCAACACAGTCAGCAAGTTGCTTTAAAAATACCAATTTTGGGGGCAACTAAGTGGCATTGTGGATAAAGAACCAGACCTGGATACAGGAAGTTTGGGGTTCAAATCTGGCCTCAGACACTTCCTAGCCATGTGACCCTGGGCAAATCATTTGACCCCCTCTGCCTAGCCCTTATCAATCTTCTGCCTCGGAACCAATACACAGTATTGATTCTAAGATGGAAGTTGAGTTTTTTTTTAAACCCTCAATAGCCTATTGTATTAATTCTAAGACAGAAGATGAGAGGTTTTTTAATGTTTTTTTAAAGGAATACCAATTTGGTGGGCAAATAGAGCACAGATAATTGTGGGGAGAGACTGGCAATGGAGAGCCCATATTGCAATAATTTAGGTGATAGGTGATAAGGAGCTGAATTAGGACATTGGCCATGTAGATGGGGACAGTTATAAGAAATGTTGTGAAGGTAGAATTGAAAAGTTTTGGCAATTAAGTGGATTTAGAGGGTATAAGAGAGAAAAAAGACTCAATCAGGAAAGGTTGTAGAGTGATGGTGATAATAGCCTAGTGGATAGAGTGCCAGGCCTGGAGTTAGAATGACTTGAGTTCAAATCGGTTTTCAGATACTACTTATAATTAAGATCCTGGGAAAGTCACTTAACCTCTTCTTTCCTCAGTTTCCTCATCTATAATGTGAGGATAATAGCACCTATCTCTCAGAATTGCTGTACAGCACTTAGCATAGTACTTGGCAGATAGTTAAGTGCTATTCAAATATTTGTTCTTGGTATTATAGTGGTGGCTTGGTGACATATTAGTTTGAATCCTGGGCAGCTAGATGGCTGAATGGATAGAGACACAGATCTAAAGGTCCTGAGTTCAAATATGGTCTCAGATACTTCCTAGTTGTACTCTAGGAAAGTTACTTAACCCTCATTGCCTAGCTCTTACTACTCTTCTGCCTTAGAGTCAATTTTTAGTATTTATTCTAAAATGGAAGGGAAAGAAAGAAAGAAAGAAGGAAAGAAACAAAGAAAGAAAGGAAGGAAGGAAGGAAGGAAGGAAGGAAGGAAGAAAGAAAGAAAGAAAGAAAGAAAGAAAGAAAGAAAGAAAGAAAGAAAGAAAGAAAGAAAGAAAGAAAGAAAGAAAGAAAGAAGGAAAGAAATAAAGAAAGAAAAAAGGAAGGGAAAATGGGAAAATGAAGGAAGGAAGGAAAGAAAGAAGGAATGAAAAAAGGAAAGAAAGAAAGAAGGGAGGGAGGAAGGAATGAAAGAAAAAGAAAGAAGGAAGGAAGGAAAGAAAGAAAAAGAAGGAAGGAAGGAAGGAAGGAAGGAAGGAAGGAAGGAAGGAAGGAAGGAAGGAAGGAAGGAAGGAAGGAAGGAAGGAAGGAAGGAAGGAAGGAAGGAAATGAGTTTCAGTCCTGCCTTAGACATTGCATATCCTGGGCAAGTCATTTAACCTCCACCTCAGTTTCCTCTACTATAGAATGAAAATAACAACTACTCTAAAATGGGGCTAATGGGGGCAGCTGGGTGGCACAGTGGATTGGGAGCCAGGCCTAGAGATGGGAGGTCCTAGGTTCAAATTTGACCTCAGACAGACACTTCTTAGCTGTATGACCCTGGACAAGTCACTTAACCCCCATTGCCTAGCCCTTACCACTCTTCTGCCTTGAAGCCAATATACAGTTTTGACTCCAAGACGGAAGATAAGGGTTTAAAAGAAATAAAATAAAAATGGGGCTAATAATATCTGCCTCCCAGGGTTGCTGTGAGGAGCAAATGGAATAATATATTTGTAAAGCAAATCTCTAAATGTGTAAATGTTAGCTGTTAGTGTTGTTGATGATAATAATTACAATATTATCATTAATGAGAGAGTCTGGAAATGGTAATGAGCAGCAAGAAGTCTGTCTATTTTTACTTGTTTGGCACAAGGCGATATGAGAGTAGTTACCTACAATACCAGAAAAGTTGGCCAATAATGCAGCTAACTAGAACATTGAACTTGGAGTCAAGTAGACCCGAGTCCAAATCTATACTCCAATACTTGACTGCCATGTGACCATGGGAAAGTCACTTTAACCACTGTCTGCCTCAATTTCCTCATTTGTAAAATGGTGATTATAATAGCATCTACTTCCTAGGGTTATTGGAAGGATCAAATAAATAGGATGATATTTGTAAAGCATTTTACCAACCTTACAATGCTAAATAAATGCCGCCTTATCATCATCATTATTATATGTTCTCTTTTGAGGGAAACCCAGTTCCTATGACTTTGAGAAGATATGGGCAAAGAAGAGAAACCTCATCTCCTCAATTCAAGAATGACTGTAGATGCTACGAAATCACCAGAGTATATGGCAGTAAAGTGAGAAAATATTTACAGTAACCATGAAATTTCCTTGAACCCATAGAAAGGAGAGCATTGAGTGGGCTAAAAATAGTAATCTACATTTCCACAGCCCTTTAGAGTTTATTCTGAATAGTCCAGTGATGCAGGCAAAACATTGTTATCTTTATTTGGGATTTATTTGGTCCAGGGAACCAGTGGTACTTCTTTGCAACTAACAGTGTTAGAAATTTGCCTAGAACATTGAGAAATTAAGTGACTTGCCCAGAGACATCTAGTTAGGATGATGTCAGAGGCAAGATTTGAATTCAGATTTTCCTCATAGTCCTATGGTATATAGGTAAGGAAACTGAGTTTAAGAGAGTTCAGGTGAACCTAGAAACAACAGGTCCTACGTGCAAATCTGGCCTCAGATCCTTCTTAACTTCATTGACCCCCTAAACCTAATTGCCTAGCACTCAGCACTCTAATGCCTTGGAATTGACTCTTATTTTCAATTTTAAAACCAAAGGTGAGGGTCTATAAAAGAGAGAGAGAGAGAGAGAGAGAGAGAGAGAGAGAGAGAGAGAGAGAGAGAGAGAGAGAGAGAGAGAGAGAGAGAGAGAGAGAGAGAGAGAGAGAGAGAGAGAGAGAGAGAGAGAGAGAGAGAGAGAGAGAGAGAGAGAGAGAGAGAGAGAGAGAGCACTGAAGTGATTAGTCACTTGATGAATAAATGTTGGAGCTGGGATTTGAACCTATGTCTCTTCGCATTTCTTTGTCCAACCTGCTTTCCCTAGCATGGTGCTGTCTCTCACAAGCTCATAGATGAATCACTTCTATGGTGCAGATGGTTCTGCTTCAGACTGGAGCCTTGGAGGGATTCGGGAAAGCAGTTGGGTTGGAGCTTTGGGGAGTGAGGAAAGAATCATCGCAGAGGCAGAAGCCCTTAGCGGTCATGTAGTTCCATCTTCCACCCAGGGCAGGTATCCCCTTGGCAACATTCCTGACAGATGGTCCAGTTTCTGCCTGAGCATTACCAGTGACAGAGACATAGTCCTTGATGAAGCAGTGGTAAATATCCCATTATTGAGATGTTCTAATTGTGAGAAAGTGCTGTCTTCTGTTCAAACGATGTCTGCCACCCTGCAGCTTGAATCCTCTGGCCCCTTTTACCCCTTGGAATTACAGAGAATAGAATCTTTCTTCCACATGTCAGCCTTCCATATATATATATTTGAAAGTCACAATAGAAATATTGTGAGAGTGAGTGAGAGTGAGAGGATCTGGGTTTGAATCCTGTCAGGCTTCCTTGCCTTATGACCTTTTTATGTCCTAAGGTGAGTCAGTTAATTTCCTTGGGACTCAGTTTCCTCATCTGAAAATGAAAAGGTTGGACAAAATTCACCTCAGGGGTCCCTTCTACTTCAAAATCTTTGATTCTCTCCCCCTGACTGCTATTCTATCTCACTCCAAGTTTCCTCTCCTCTATAGACTAAATAGCTAGACCATAAGGAAAAATGTAAGAGTTTAAAGTTGGAAAGGGATTCTCTAATCTCCTCATAGGAATCCTTCATTTTATGGGTCTGAGGATCACAGAGGACCAAACTCTTCAGAGAATCACTGGGACAGACCTGAAAGAGACTTTGGAGAGCATCTAGTCCAAACCCCATCTCTTACAGATAAGGAAACTGAAGTTCAGAAAGATAGACAAAATATAGAAAGCATTTATTAAATACCATCATTATACCAGGGACTGCGCTAAGTGCAGGGAATACAAATAAAAACAGATAGAAAGATGCTCTCTGTTCTCAAGGAGCTTACATTCCAATGAAGGAAACACAAGCAAAAGCTGAAAAGCAAGGTGGAGGATGAGCCAGTGAGCCCAGTCCAGATGAAAGGGTAGAAATTCAGAGACTTGAGATCGGAGCCAGGAATATAGCCAGGAGCAAAGTGAGCATGCATGACTTTAATGGAGATTCTGGGCCAGATCTAATCAATTAGAGGAAGGGGTCACAGAGGCACCTTCCCAGTAAAAAGGCTTTGGGTTAGTGACATAAAAATGCAGAGCATCAGGAGCAGTTTCAGATGAGAAGACCAGTAAGTGACTTGACCAGGATCACATAGCCAATGTGTATCAAAGGGAGGATACAGGATCCAAAGGAGGATCCAAAATCAGGCAGGTAGCAAGTGACAGAGGCAGAATTGGAACCCAGGTATTCTTATTTTTAATTTTTAAAAATATTTTCCCATTGTTACATGCATGATTCATGTTGTCTCTCACCTCTCTTCCCTCCCCACATCCAGAGCTGATAAGCAATTTGCACTTGAACCCAGGTTTTCTGAGTTTAAAGACAGCACTTGTTCCATTGTATTACCCTGTCTCCTTGAGGGTAAGAAATCTGAATTCTAGAGATATGTAAGCATTTATTCAAGCTTGGGTAAGTACATAAATGCAATGACAACATTTGAACCCATGCCTTCTGATCCCCAAACCAGTACTCCACCTGCTGTCCACCAAGGTGCTTTCAGCCATTCATTATATAGTATGGTTTTTTGACTCTTTACCCTGATAGTTGTCTTAAAATAGAATATATATATATATATATATATATTATATAATATATATAAATTATTTTAAAAATCTATATTATTCTATACTATGTACATTACTAAATAAATTAAATATGAACTATAATAAAATAAATCAATATGAATATAATACAATTATTTTAAAATAAAATAAAAATCCTTAAACATGACACTGCAGATGTAGTCTGATCATATAAGAGTTAAGTAGGAGGTTGTCTCTTACTCTGCACATTCCATTTCTGTTAATGAAGCTTTAGATCACATTAGCTTTACTGGCCACCCACCATTGATTCATTTTGATCCACAATCAATTAAAAGCACCAAATTTTATTCACAGCTATGGTCCAGCCCTATTGTGTAGCTAGCTAGGTAGCACCAAGTCTTGGAGTCAGGAAGACCTGAGTTGAAATCCAGCTTCAGACACTAGCTATGTGACCCAGGCAGGTCACTCAGCCTCTATTTGTCTCAGTTTCCTCATCTGTGAAATGTGGATAATAGTAGCACCGTCTTCTCTCCCAGGGTTGCTAGGGACATCAAATGAGATCTTATTTGTAAAATGCTTTGCAAACCATGACCCAGGACAATCCCAAGGGACTTATGAGGAAGAACACTATCCACATCAAGAGAAAAAACTGTGGGAGTAGAAATGCAGAAGAAAAAAAATGATTTATCACTTGTTTATATGGGTGTAGGATCTGGGGTTTGGGTTTTAAAAGATCACTCTATTACAAATATGAATAATATGGAAATAGGTTTTGAGTAATCATACATGTATAACCCAGTAGAATTGCTTGTCAGCTCTGGGAGGGTGTAGGGAAGAGGGGGAGGAGAGAAAATCAATCATATAACCAAGGAAAATATTCTAAATAAATAAATGAATAAAATTTAAAAAGCATGCTTTGCAAACCTTAAAAAAGCTATACAAACAGTAGGTTTTTGTTATTATTATCTCTGTTCTTAGGTAGATATGCACTGAGTTGTTGCTTTAAAAAAAAAAACCCTTTACCTTCAGCCTTAGAGTTAGATACTAAGTATTGGTTCCAAGGTAGAAGATCCATAAAGACTAGCCAATTGGGGTTAAGTGACTTACCTGGGATCACACAGCTAGGAAGTATCTGGGGTCAAATTTGAACCCAGGATCTCCTGTCTCCAGGCCTGGCTCTATCCATCCACTGAAACACCTAGTTGCTACTTGCAATTGAGTTTTTGCAAATGAAATGGAAGATTTTAGATTTAGACTTGTTGAAATTCATATTGTTAGGATCATAGGATAGTAGATTTAGAGTGGGAAATGAACTTAGAGGTCACAGAGTTAAGCTTCATTTTACAAATAAAGAAACTGAGATTCAAAAAGCTTAATTGACTTGCATGGGATTACACAGCTGTTAAGATGTCTGAAGCAAGATTCAGACCTGATTCCATGGCCACCAATGTATCCTCTATAAGATAGAGCCTCCAAACTATACCATGCTTCCTATGATTCTGACCATCACTGTACCCTGCTGAAGTCTTCTTGGCTCTTATTTTGTAAATTAATATGTTATCCATTCCTCTCAGATTTGTGTCATCTCTGAAGTTGATAAACAGGCTATCTTCATTTAAGTTACTGACAAAAATGTTGGCAAAATCAAGGCCAATGACAGAATTCTCCATCAGATAACTCCCCTTAAGTTGAGATAAACCATTTAAACCTAAGTTTTATTTTAATTTGTGGCCCACATCTCTCTATCTCATTCACAAGGCTATTATTCGACTTTGTCAAATGCCTTGCTCAAATTAGCCTACACTCACTCTATAATACTCCTTCAATCAAAATAAGAAAATAAAATCCGTTTGTCATGCTTTATTCTTAGTGAATCCATTCTGGTTCACACTGATCATTACATCAATGTTTATGTATCAATTGATTACTAATCATTTACCAAAGGTGATATAGTGGCCATATCTCTTCCAGAAAAGGACCTAATAAATATGAATCATAGGATTATCCTTAACTGTTCCTCAATTTCTTATTTTTAACCTTATATACTGCATTTATTATATATCTTAAAAGAAGAGAAAACTGTACATAATAGAGCATTACAGTTTTGTGTACTATTGCCTTTTTGTGCTATATAATGCATATGAAAATGCTCGTTCTACTCAGTGTTCAAGTTCAGCATAAAAAAGTAAAAGAAAGGGAAAGAAAGAGAAAGAGGGTGAGAAGGAGGAAGAAAGAAAAGAAGGAAAGAAAGAAAGAAGGAAAGAAGGAAGAAAGGAAATAAAGAAGGAAAGGAAGGAAGAAGAGAAGGAGGGAGGGAAGGAAAGAAGGAAGGACGGAAGGAAAGAATAGAGGGAGGGAGAAAGGAAAGGAAAGGAAAGGAAAGGAAAGGAAAGGAAAGGAAAGGAAAGGAAAGGAAAGGAAAGGAAAGGAAAGGAAAGGAAAGGAAAGGAAAGGAAAGGAAAGGAAAGGAAAGGAAAGGAAAGGAAAGGAAAGGAAAGGAAAGGAAAGGAAAGGAAAGGAAAGGAAAGGAAAGGAAAGGAAAGCAGAGTTTTACTATAATTTGGAAACCACTGAGCTAGATTACCTGTAAGGTCCCCTTCAATTCTAAATCCTAACTTGTCAGCTTGTTCTAGATCACCTCCAAATTCCTTTCAGTTCTGAATTTCTATAAATCAGTCAATCCATAGGTATTTATTAAGTGCTTACTATGTCCCAGGAGTTGTTCAAATACAAAAAATTAAACAATATCTACTTTTAATAAGCTTACATTCTTGTATTATGTGCTCAAAGTGGAGCCTGTACTCTCTATAATTACCATCCCTCCTTTCTCAACCTGATCTCCCTCTCTAGTAGCTTCTCTCCTTTGAGACCATACCCTTATACAGATGTATGTTTATCTATCTTTCAGTACCCATGACATGTACATATGCTCAAGTTATGATTTTCATTGTTTCAGAAACTCATTCTCTCTGGTCAAGTCATCTCTCTAACCAGAGACTCTAAAGATCAGATTCTTCCTTTTGGGAAGAGATGTATAAGAGTAGAAAAGATGCTTTACATGGATGATTAGTAAACCAGTTGGCATGTAACTGAATATGATGTGATAGGGGAAAAAACATAAGATCTGGCCAGCTGAAGAGGAAAGAGGGACAGGGAGGGGGAGAGAGAGAGAGAGAGAGAGAGAGAGAGAGAGAGAGAGAGAGAGAGAGAGAGAGAGAGAGAGAGAGAGAGAGAGAGAGAGAGAGCTCCTTCTATTCTTGGGGGGTTGTCTGAGACAGGTAGCAGGTGGGAGCTATGTGGGGCAGCAGGGATTGATTTCTTCTCTCAAAGTCCCCCTTGCCTCTAAATGAGGAGGCTTTTCACTCTACTTGGTATATGACTTAGATATGACTTAGGATAAGTCATTTCAAATGAAAGAAGGGAACAAGCATTTATTAAATGCCTACTATGCATCAGGCACTGTGCCAAGCACTTTACAGATATTTCATTTGATCTTGGCATTTGATCAAGGCAAGGGAGGTGTGAAAGAGGGTTAGAGTAGATGGTTAGGGGTTTCTATGCTTCATTGAAACCACAGGAAACCTAGGAGCCAGTGGTGCAACCATACCTAACCTTCCGAGGAGATTAGTAACTACATTTGTTTTTCTTTTCATTGCTCTCACTTCCCCATGACTACAAAGAAAAAACTGAATACATTTTCTCCATGAGTGATAACCTTCCAGATATTTGAAGACAGCGGTCATGCCCAACTCTTTGTCTTCCTTCTCTAGGATGAACATCCCAGGTTTGGGTTTTTTTTTTTTTTTTGACTGACTGACTGTCCTATGGCAGAGTTTCCAAGCACTTTAACATCTTCATCACCTACCTGCCTCTACACATCGATTATAGTTTGTCAATGACTATCTTTAAACTAAGAAGATTTGAATGGAACACAGGGAAGAAGGAGGATTAATAGGGCCCTGATGTTCCCATTAACATACTCAGCCCATGATAGGTTTTTCTCACGCAATTATCTTCTCTTTCTCTCTGTGCACCAATCACTCAGGCAACATGATGGGGCTGTCTCTTCCTTCCATAATTTCTCCTTGGGGGCCCTTTTATCACTTCTTTTCCTCTTGGTAGCCGCTTTTGATGCTTATTTTAATTTGATTTTAGCCATAAAAACTGCTGATGAAGACGAGGGGAAACAAAATATGATTTGTCCTGGTTTATAGACCTTTCATGGCACTCTTGCCTGTTTTCCCACTTTTGCCCCCACTCCTGTCATTCTCATCCCATTTATCCCAAGCCCTTGCTCACCTGTAGATTAACACCTCATCATCTGAGCAATTGTACTGTAGCTGATACATCTTCACCCGGGGAGCTGATTTGCTCACTGACCACTTGACCAGAGCTGAAGTAGTGGTCACATCAGACACAAGCACAGCCCTCTCTGGGGGTCCTTTGGAGGCCTCCCCTGCCCCTGCTCCTCCGCCACCACCTCCTCCAGTTCCTCCCCCTCGGCCAGCCTTGCTGGAACCGGTGATGTCAGAGAGGCGAGATTTGGGGGATGTGGTACGGCTGGTGCCATTGCTCAGGTGAGGCAGCTGGACGATGGACACCTCCACGGTGGCCGTGGCCTCGCCGGCAGCATTGGCAGCGATGCAGGTGAAGGCACCATAATCCTGTGAGGTGGTAATGAGGATGTCCAGGGTGCCATTGTCATAGGCAGCAGTTCGGGAGGTATTCCCAATGAGGCGGTCATCTGGGGCCACCCAGTGGATCAGAGGACTAGGGTCTCCAATGGCCTTGCACTTGAGTGTAGCAGCTTGGCCTTCTAGCACCAGCAGTTTGTGGGTGTGTTGGGTGATGAGGGGGGGTTCACACATAAACTCCTCTTCACGCACATGCCAGAAGTAACGGCCCTTCAGGCTGGCCGGAGAGCCACAGGTCTCCAGGTCATCATCCCTGTCTAGACGCCTCAGCCACAACAGCTCACAGTTGCAATGCAGCGGGTTTCCCCCAAAGCTTAGAGACAAGGGTGGGGTGAAGGGGGTAGCAGTGAGACTGGAAGCCTGGGAGCGGGCAAAGATGGGGTCTGGAGGCAGTTTCTGTAATCGGTTGGAGGTGAGGTCCAGGCGGGCGAGCTTCTGGAGGTCAGCGAAGGTGCCCTCAGCAATGTGGTCCAGGAGGTTGTGGTCCAGACTGAGCTGATGGAGGTTGACCATTCGCCGGACTGAGTCCCAGGGCAGCCCTCGGAGATTGTTGTAGGAGAGATCTAGGTCCTCGAGGGTCAGCAGGAAGTCCTCGAAGGCGTCATCGGCAACGTGATTCAGCTGGTTATTGTTGACGATGAGGTGCTGAAGGTTGACCAGGCCACGCAGGGTGTCCTCACCGATGCTTGGTAAGCGGTTGCTATCCAAGTGCAGAGACCGGAGGCTCTCCAGGTCCAAGAAGGAGAAGGGTTGGATGTAGCTGATGGTGTTCCTAGACAACGTCAGGTCAACCAGCCCGGACATGTTTGCAAAGTCCTGGCGGCTTATATGGATAATGAAGTTGCCACCCAGGCGCAACTCTACTGTCCGGCGGTCAATGTCTGGTGGGACAAAAAGCAGACCCTTGGAAGGACAAAGTGTCCCCAGGGACTCAGAGAGATTCTGGCAGACACAGTACTTGGGGCAGGCATCAACAACAGCGAACGCCATGCCAAATGCCAGGAGGCTGCTGAGCAGGGTCTCCATGGTCTGGTCACTTGGGCCTTAGTGCCTGGAAGGAAGAAAAAAAAAATAACCATGGTTAATTAGCTGCTTTCTTGACTCCTACTCTGGGAATTTATGAGACCCACAACCCTAAGAAGACATTGAAATTTGTTCTACAGTAAGAATTAGAGGGTGCAATGGACAGTGTACTGGTTTTGGAGTAAGGAAAACTTGACTTTAAATCTATCCTCTAAAATTAATGAGTGGTCCTGGGCAAGTCACTTTAACCATCATCAGTCTCAGTTTCCTCAATTGTAAAATAGGGATAATAATAGCACCTACCTTCCAAGTTTTCAAGAATCAAATTAGATAATATTTGTAAATAACTTGGCATAGAAGTTTGCACATAGTAGTTACTTAATAGTACTGTTTCCTTCCTTCCTTCCTTCCTTCCTTCTTCCTTCCTTCCTTCCTTCCTTCCTTCCTTCCTTCCTTCCTTCCTTCCTTCCTTCCTTCCTTCCTTCCTTCCTTCCTTCCTTCCTTCCTTCCTTCCTTCCTTCTTTCTTTCTTTCCTTCCTTCCTACTTTCTGCCTTTCTTCCTTTCCTCCTTCCTACCCTCTTTCTCTCCCTCCCTCCCTCCCTCCCTCCCTTCCTTCCTTCTCCCTTCCTTTCCTCCTTCCCTCCCTTTTTTCCTCTTTCCTTCCATCCCCCACCCTTCTTCCTTCCTTCCTTCCTTCCTTCTTTCTTTCTTTCCTTACTTCCTACTTTCTGCCTTTCTTCCTTTCCTCCTTCCTACCCTCTTTCTCTCCCTCCCTCCCTCCCTTCCTTCCTTCTCCCTTCCTTTCCTCCTTCCCTCCCTTTTTTCCTCTTTCCTTCCATCCCCCACCCTTCTTCCTTCCTTCCTTCCTTCCTTCCTTCCTTCCTTCCTTCCTTCCTTCCTTCCTTCCTTCCTACCTTCTGCCTTTCTTCCTTTCCTTCTTCCTACTCTCTTTCTCTCCCACCCTCCCTCCCTCCCTTCCTTCCTTCCTTCCTTTCTTCCTTATTACCCTCCTTCCCTCCTTCCCTTCCTTCCTTCCTTTCTTCCTTATTACCCTCCTTCCCTCCCTCCCTTCCTTCCTTCCTTCTCCCTTCCTTTCCTCCTTCCCTCCCTTTTTTCCTCTTTCCTTCCATCCCTCCCTCCCACCCTTCTTCCTTCCTTCCTTCCTTCCTTCCTTCCTTCCTTCCTTCCTTCCTTCCTTCCTTCCTTCCTTCCTTCCTTCTTTCCTTCCTTCTTTCTTTCCTTCCTTCCATCCTTCCTTCCTTCTGCCTTCCTTCCTTTCCTCCTTCCTACCCTCTTTCTCTCCCTCCTTTCTTTCTTCTTTCCTTCTCTCCCTCCCACCCTTCCTTCATTCCTTCCTTTATAAAGAACACTGGCTTCCTATCTGAGAAAACCTGGGTTTAAATTTTAGCTCAGTCACAAGTTTAAAATCTCCTAGTTTCTCACCTGTAAAATGGGAGGATTAGACTAGATGGCCTCTTAGGTCTCATCAAGTCCTATATCTCTAATCCTGTGGTCCTCTAGAAGACAGCTATTATCATTGATAATCTACAAGCAAAGTCCAAAATTCACTTCTGTTTAGAGATGGAATAGGCTTGATGGATTCTTTTGGGGGTTCTGTGTGTTTGTATGCATTTAAAGAACAACAGAATTACCTTTCTAACAAGATTAGGCTCAGGCTGATATTAAAATGAGTCTACATTCCCTTAGCACATACCAAGAGACAGATAATGAGGAAAGATGTCTCAGAAAGGAGAGAGGTGGGGGAAAGATGGTTTTAAATAAAACCATTTGCTTCTAAATCCCACAAAACATGTTACCCAGGCAAGGAAAATGGAAAACTAACTAGGTTTTTGTGTTCAGGTTGCTAGTGTAGTGAGTCGAACAGTGTACTGGAAGTCAGGAACAATTGATTTCAAATTCTACTTTGGACTCTTAGCTACAGGATGGTAGGCAAGGTTCCAAACTTCTTTTGAAACTTCAATTTTCTAATCTGAAAAATGGGGATTACACTACCACTAGCACTGACTACCTCGTAGAGTTTTTGAAGGGCTTAAATGAAGAGATGGGTGCAAAGTGCATTGTAAACATTAGAGGACTTTATAAATGTCAGTTAGCACCAGCAAAATGACTAGAACTTTGCTCGAAAAAAGGTTAAGAATATTGGTTATCTAATGAGGCAGCTAAGGAGCAAGTGGATTATTATTAGTCCTGGAGTCAGAAAGACTGAGATCAAATCCTGCCTCTGATACTAATTATGAGAATCAACTTCTTTGTCTCATTTTCCCCATCTGTAAAATAGGAATTAATAACACCACTTGCCTCCTGGGTTGTTGTGAAGATGAAATGAGATAATGTTTGTAAAGATCTTTGTAAATCTTAAAGAGCTATATCAATGCGAGCTATTATTATTATTAGTGTCTTGGAGGCAAAATAATTAGCCAGCCAACAGAAATTTTCACTTTTCAACCATCTGTTCAGGAATCATAGCCGTCACTCTACCATGACTATCTCTTTTAAACACTAACTCTTTCCTTCTCCCAGGAGTAGGAGTCCTTCTACCTATCTCACTCAGTGGAATGTTCTGTGTCAGTCAATTTTCAGTTATGTCTGACTCTTTGTGACCCCATTTGTAGTCGTTTTCTTGGCAAAGATCCTGGAGTAGTTTACCATTTCTTTTTGCAGTGGATTAAAGCGAACAATGATTAAGTGACTTGCCCAGGGTCACACAGCCAGTAAGAGTCTGAGTCACTATTTGTACTCAGGAAGATGAGTTTTCCTGATTCCAAGTCCAGTGGTCTGTCAGATGTAGTGTCCAGAGAGAGATTCCTTCTAGGGAGGTTGTGTATCATTGTGATAAGATCCCTAGGTTTCAAATCAGGAGAAATGGTTCCAGGCTCTTATATTTCCAAGTCATGCCACTAAAGCCAAATCACTTACCTTTGGTGTGCTTCCATTTCCTTCTCTGTAATACTGGGAAAGAGGTATTAAGAAACAGTGATAAGAGTACTGGATTGGGAGTAAAAAAGACCTGAATTCAAAACCTGCCTTTGATTCTTTCTAGCTAGGTGATCTTATTCAAGTCACTTAATCCCTTTCAGTTTCCATTTCCTTCTCTGTACTGAGGAGGTTGAGCTACTTGGAGTCAAAGTTCCTCTCTATCTCTAAATCCAACTCAATCCAGGTGGGTTCCAAACTGTGATGGTAGAGGGAATTCCACATCTGGAGTCCTCTTGAAGAGATGAACTCATATATCCTTTGCATATTCATCTTGTATTTAGAGAATGGCATATAGTATGTTTTCTAAAAAGTGCTTAATAAGTGTGTTTTGCCAATAGCCAAAAATTGGGTTCAAATTCTACTTTGGACACTTAGCTACAGGATGATAGGCAAGGTACCAAACTTTTTTTAAACCTCAATTTTCTAATCTGAAAAATGGGGATTTTGCTATCAGTAGCAATGGCTATATCAATAATTATAGTTACTTCACAGGGTTGTTATAAGAAAAAATGCTATGGAAATGTGAATAATTGCTTTTTTTTTCTTCATTCTTGTTATTGTCAAGAACAATCTCTTATTAAGTACCTAACTGAACATACTCCTTTGCCAAGCCAAGTTTGTTTGCCAAAGAATCTCCCTGATGCAACGGACTGCTCTCATGGAGGTCCAGTCAGAGACAGACACCACTAACCCTGACCCACAGGCTGTGTAAGAATATTAAGGAAGAACATGGGCAGAACAAGACAACTGTACTTAATAAATAGTCTGGAGATCGGTGATTTTGCCAGTGTGTGTAGTTCCTCCGTTGAGGCAGATTACAATTCCTCTGTATTTAAGCAGACTCTTTTTAAGTTGCTATGACCCAGAAGTTATCACTTGGTATCCAATTATCTGGTGATAAGTCTCTCCGCACTTAGTAAGGTTCATTTTCAGACATTAGACATGTAGTCCAGCACTGAGTCTGAATGTGAAGTGATTATCTCCTATTTATTCTGTGTATATCTCATTTGTAGATGTTATTTCCATCATCAGCTGTGAGCTCCTTGAGGGCAAGAACTGGTTTTGTTTTTCTTTGTACCCTTGGCACTTCGGAAAGTGCCTGGTATAGAGAAAGTGCTAAATAAATGCATATTACCAAGTCTAGAGATGGGTTAAATCTGAACTCAAACAATTCCTAGCTGTATAACCCTGGGTAAATCACTTAACCTTCATTGTCCAGCCCTTACCACCACTCTGCCTTGGAGCCATTATAGAATACCAATTCTAAGATGGAAGATAAGGATTTTAAAAACAAAAATAAATGCATATTGACTTGACTTGATATATTTAGGTTAGTAGGGCCTTCCAGGGCTTGGTCACTACTATTAGAACCTTCAAAACCTTTGATCTTCTTGCCTGAAAAGGTCTTTTCTCCTTTCCATGAAGCCACAGAAACATGCACAAACTAAAGAGACTTGAGAGATCATTTAATTGAACTCCCCAAAGCATGAAACCACTCTCCAATATCCCCAGGTGGTTGTCCAGTTTCCTCCTTCTAAAGCAACTCATTCCACTTCAAGAAGTTCTAATTGTTAGGAAATTTTCCTTTCTCTTAACCATCTTGCCTATCAAAACTGGTCTAGATTTACTACTGCCAAGGAAGCTTCCCTGGTTAACTCCATCTTATAATCACCTTTCACTTGCTTTGAATTCCCTCAGCATTTTATTAATGTGTACAGTTCACCGATTGCCTGTGGTAATGAATATGTGTCAAGGACAAATATCATCAGCTTTATTTTAAACAAATGACATGTAAGAATCCTCAGGTCATTGCTTGTCAGAATTGGAATGTTAGAAATGATCTCAGCAGCTAGGTGACAGTGCCAAGAGTGCTGGATCTAGAGTCAGGAAGATCTGAATTCAAACTCATTCTTAGACACTTAATAGATGCATGATCTTGGACAAGTCACTTAACCTCTATGTTGAACTTTCTTCAACTGTGAAATGGGGATACATTTCTCACAGGCTTGTTGTGGGAATAAAATTAGATATTTGTAAAGCACCACGCACAGAGCCTGGCATATAATAATCCCTAAATGTTTCCTTCCCTCCATCCTCCTTCCCTTCCTTCCTACCTTTTCTCTTCCTTCCTCTTCTTTCTTCCTTCCCTCCCTCCTTCCTTCCTTTCCTCCCTCCCTCCCTCCTATTTCTTTCTTTCTTTCTTTCTTTCTTTCTTTCTTTCTTTCTTTCTTTCTTTCTTTCTTTCTTTCTTTCTTTCTTTCTTTCTTTCTTTCTTTCTTTCTTTCTTTCTTTCTTTCTTTCTTTCTTTCTTTCTTTCTTTCTTTCTTTCTTTCTTTCTTTCTTTCTCTCTTTCTTTCTCTCTTTCTCTCTTTCTCTCTCTCTTTCTTTTTTTCTTTCTCTCTTTCTTTCTTTCTCTCTTTCTTTCTTTCTCTCTTTCTTTCTCTCTTTCTTTCTTTCTCTCTTTCTCTCTCTCTCTCTCTCTCTCTCTCTCTCTCTCTCTCTCTCTCTCTCTCTCCATTCCTTTCTTCCCTCCCTAGTCATGTGATGTGTCAGAAAGATTCCCCTCTGGTTTTATAGTAAAAAGAATTGGGGTCCCAGATCTGCCACTTACTAGCCTTAAGTCCTTGTTATGACACTTTTCTCAGCTTCAATTTCCCCGTCAGTGAATTTGAATTAAAATCTAGAGATAGAAGAGACTGTAGAGACAGCAGTGTGTGACTAAGTTTAACAACTGGGTCTCCAGAAAACATCAGCACTAAGGCAAAAACATAATACATTTTTAAGCTTAATATGTATTATTAATATTTTTTCCTTTCCTTAAAAAAACAAAACCCTTACCTACTGTTTTAGAATCAATACCAAATATTGGTTCCAAAGCAGAAGAACAGTAAGGGACAGGCAAATGGGGATAAGTGACTTACCCAGGGTCACACAGCTAGGAAGTGTCCTGAGGACATATTTGAATCCAGAACCTCCCTGAATCCAGAATCCATGCCTGACTCTCTATCCACTGAGTCATCTAGCTCCCCCCATCATTTTCTCAAGTCTACACAGTCAATGAAACAAAAAAATCAAGCTCGGATATGTGACAGTTATCCATTTCTAAAATACAAATCCTTACACTTTACACTGAATACTTAACAATTGGCTTTGTAATCTCATCTTTTGTATGGACAAGAAAAATGAAATCCAAACAAGGAATATTATCTGCCTAAGGCTATAAATGGAGTAGTGGATAGAGCTCAGGGTCTGGAGTCAGGAAAACGTATTTTCTTGAGTTCAAATTTGTCCTCAGACACTTAGTAGCTATGTGACCCTGAACAAGCCATTTAACCCTATTTGTCTCAGTATTTTTGTCAAGAAAACCTCAAATGAGATCACAGAGTTGGACACAATTGAAATGACTGAGCAACAAAAACAACAAGGGCAAAGAATTAGAACGTATCAGAGTCAAGGTGAGATTTTTAAATCCAGATGTGATGACTCCACTATATTATGCTACCTCTGTTGTAATTACTGGCATCCCTTCTAACTCCCAATCCCATGAGCCCACATTTTACAACTGAAGAAAAAGAGGTCCACAGAAGGGAATTACATACTAAGAAAAACTTTATTAAGGGCATTCTATGTGCTAGGCACTGTGCTGAGTACCAGAAATACAAATAAAATGAAAAAAAACCCCTACTTTCAAGGAGCTCACATTCCAGCAAAAGAGAAAACTGATACATAATAGACACATCCAAGGCACAGTGAAAGTCGATTCAAGTTGACTTTAGAGGGGAAGGCATTAGCACTGGGAACCCTGGGAAAGGCCTCTTTCTTCATTTTTTCTTTTTCTTAAGGTGATGCTTGAGCTCAGCTTTAAAGGAAAAGAGATTCTTCAGAAACCGAGATGAGAAGGAAAAAACGGCTCTGAGCAAATTCATAAAGAGGAGAAATAGTACCAGTAAAAAGCAGAGCAGGACTTGAACTTGGAGCTTTGGTTTCTAGATTCGTAACTAGTCCCCTAACTTCCTCTTGCATGACACAACCTGCTGCTGTTGCTGCCTGAGCCCCTTTCTCCCCCTCCCACTCCTGGTCTCCCTCTCAATCCTTTGCAATAGGGGAGGGGGGAAAGCCTGAGGGGCTCTGAGAAGCACACTCTGGAATCTGCAAAGACACCCAGCACATTGTTCAAAACAGTTTTGTCCTTGTAAATTATGCTAAATAAGCCACATTTAAAAAATAAGTTTGTAGACGATTAGCAAGTGTCTAATGAATGCAAATCTGTGACATAATAGAGCTGGGTAAATATATTTTAAGTAATCAGCGTGGAAGATTACTGACAGAGAGCTGACTATTGAATCTTAATTAAAATTGTATTCTGAGAACCGTCACTTAATACATTACCCTAACATCCAAAATGATAAACAAAAGGCAGCTTAAAAAATAATTTGGGTGGGGGGAGAAGGGGAGGGAAGAGATAGATACAAGTAATTAGTGGAAATCTAGGAATGGCTTTCCCCCACTGAGGTAAGGAGAGAGGGAAAGGGAGGGAGGGAGAGAGAGAAAAAGAGAAAGAGAGAGACAGACAGACAGACACAGAGACAGACAGAGAGACAGTGGGGGGGGGAGACAGACAGACAGAGACTGAGACTGAGAGACAGAGAGAAAGAGAGAGAGGGAGGGAGGGATGGGAGAGGAGAGGAAGGAAAGAGTAAAGAGTATCAGACTGAGTATCATCCAACAGAAATCTCAGGAAAAAAGAAAAAAGGAGTGGGGTGGGGGAAGATTTGAAGTGGGGAAGATTAGGCTAAGAAATAAAGAAATGTATAAGAGTAAGAAGGAAGGGGAATAGATAACATTGTGGTCATAATGCAGAATATCACATCAGAATGCAAAAGAGAGAGAGAGAGAGAGAGAGAGAGAGAGAGAGAGAGAGAGAGAGAGAGAGAGAGAGAGAGAGAGAGAGAGAGAGAGAAGGGAGGGAGAAAGAAAGAAAGAAAGAAAGAAAGAAAGAAAGAAAGAAAGAAAGAAAGAAAGAAAGAAAGAAAGAAAGAAAGAAAGAAAGAAAGAAAGAAAGAAAGAAAGAAAGAAAGAAAGAAAGAAAGAAAGAAAGAAAGAAAGAAAGAAAGAAAGAAAGAAAGAAAGAAAGAAAGAAAGAAAGAAAGGGAGGAAGGGAGGAAGGGAGGAAGGGAGGAAGAAAAAGAAAAAGAATCCCTTCCAAAGAGTGGAAGAGCCTCTCTGGGGGCTGGGACATTCTGGACATCAGACTGGGACCTCCCCAAATGCAGAGGTTGTATGCTCCCTATTAGGCTGGTAGTTCCCTGAGATTTGGAACCCATAAAGGTCCAAGAGATCCTTAGGGCACAGATGTGCTTCTTTAACATTCTGGGAGCTCCCTGAGGTCAGTCTCCCTTCTCCCTTCTTCCTCTTCACCTCTATCTAAAAATAATAAATCAGTTTCTTTCCACTAGCAACTGGTAACTAACAAATGACTTGGTCAAATTAAGCCCTTTCTTGCTTCAAACTGCGCTGTTCCTAATAATAATGACAATAATGATAAAACACATTTCTTTAAATCTTAAAAGGTTTAAACACTGTCTTCCTCGAAACCACTCAGTGAAGTACACAAAGAGAAATTATATCTTTAATTAATTTAGTGAGCCCTCTCCTGGGGTCAGAGTTGGAGGAGGGATGGAGTTCTTGTACTTTGCTTTCCAAGGGCTAGTTCCAGATCAGCTTGTAGCTGACTACCAGCTAAAAGTGCTGTAAATTTTCCCCTTCTCAAATTGTTTTTAATCACTTTTTCTGGTCCATTTTTTTTCTGTCCTTGCCTCATTCTACCTCACTTATTTATTTGTATATAATTTTGCCTATATCCTTCTGCTGGATAATCAACTCCTTGAAGGCAAGGGTTGTCTTTTTTTTTTTTAAACCACTGCATTCCTCAGTACCCAGTCTCTTGCACACTTAATTGATTAACAATTACTTTCTTGACTGATATTCCATTGGTTGAGGACTATTATATGGACATTATTTTCACCATTTTCCAGATGAGGAAACTGATGTTCAAAGGAGAAAATTACTCATGTTAATGTCAAAGATGAGATTCAAATCCAGATCTACTAAGTTCCAAGGAGACTGATGGCCCAGTCTTTACCATAGTGCCATGTTGCCACTCACACAGTTGGTATTTTTTTTTCCTGGGCTACTGAGATAATAACATTTTCTGGGAAAGAAGTGAATCTTCAGGCCCCTCGTTGATGTAGCTTCCCTGTGTAGTCACAGGGGACCAGCTTACAGCAATAAGTCAAGAAAAATATTGTGGTGAGAAGAGAGCAGTCAGAGAGGAAAGCTGTGCCAGTGAGGCTGATGGTTTATTACAGAGAGGACCAGGCTTGGCTTCTTGTTTAAAAGTGAAAAAATGAGAAAGAGGGAAAGGGAGATGAGCAGAGATATGCTGAGAGAAAGGCAAGAGAAGAGGAAGATGAAAGAGAAATGGATAAAAGGGAGAAAAAGAAGGGGGAAATTAGGAAGAGGGGGATAGAGAAAGGAAAGGGGAAGAGAAAAATGGAAAGGAAGGAAAAAGGGAAGAGAGAGAAGGGTAAAGAGGAAGAAAGCACAAAGAATGTAGAAAAGAGGAGAGGAAGGAATGAGGAGGAAACTGGGAAAAATAAGAGGAAAGATGAGGAGTTAATGGAGGAAAGGAGAGGGAAAAGGGTAAAGGGAAAGAAGAGAAAGGGGAAAAAGAAGGATAATTCTAAGCTAAGGTGGGTTGAAGTTCAGAATCAGCCTTTCTCCCCCTGCATCTCTGCCCCTCTCTCACCCAGGCCTCTAGGCTACATGGCTTTCCTTCTCTGTCTGCTCTACCACTGTGTTATTCCAGACAGAAGAGACAACATTTAGTAGATGGCTGGCATGATATTTGTGATATCTCACCATTCTTATTTCCATTTAAGATACCTTAGCAACCAAGAAGGCGCCACCGCCTCTCAAGCCAGTAAATCAAGCAAGATGCCTGTCTCTGCTTAAGGTAAAAGGAAATGGCCCCTCCAGGGTGCTCTAGGTTGGGAAAGTGTGAATTAATGAGAAGATAGAAGGGAATTTAAATCTGCCCTTTTGAAGAGCCAACTCTGCAGGTGAATGACTTCAGGTGTTCTAGACACATTTGACTCCTCCTTGAATGGAAGCTTTTATTCCCATAAATCACACTAACCTTTTCCATGGAGTCAGGTTGTGATTTCAGCCTCTTCCAGAAGGCAGGGGCAAGAGATACTGGTTCTCCTCACCATTTTGGCTGCTGATGGGAGGGTCCCAGAATTGGTGACCCTGACTTCTGTCAGGAAGCTCCCCACCTATTCACTACCCTGTCATTCTCTTCTATTCATTCTAAAAAGGTCCCTCTGAGGCAGACATGAGCCTGGACCACAGCTTGGAGCTCTAGTATTTTGGGGGTCTTTTTTGAAAGAGAGAAGAGAAAGGGGTTAGTTTCCCCTGACCTGTCAAAACTGATACAGGGCTGCTCTCTATATGACATTTTGAAAGCTCAGGGAAGAGGAACATCTGGGGTCTGGAAGTTCAGGAGTCACTCAGGTGCCCAACCCAACCTCCCCAGAAGTTTTGACCTGCTTTGCTCATCATATTGGTGCTGCCAATATGGTGTTTGGACACCCAGTCATCTTTTGCCCTACTATATCTCATCCTGACTTCTCTATCTGTGAGCCTCAGCTTCTTCAGTAACAGAGACTACAAGTATGTGCCACTGCATTCTGTCTATAAATATATTTTTTTAAATAATGATCATAGCTGATACGTATGTGGTGCCTGCTACCTGCACCACACAGCTAAGCACTCTCCAGAATGCTGGGGCTCATCTGCCACTCTGCCTGTTTTCAATTTCACAAAGCAAGATGACTCAAATATATAGAAAACATTGTCATATTTAGAAGGCTAAGACCCATCCCCCAAATGATAAATGGACAAAAGATAGGAACAGATAGTTTTCTGATGAAAAAATCAAAGCCATATATAGGTACATGAAAAAATGCTCTCAATCGCTGTTGGTTAGAGAAATATAAACCAAAACAATTCAATTCTGAAGTATGATTTCACATCCTTTTCTTTCATTCAAGCTATGATTTTGCTGGTATAGAGAGCACTCAATGAGGAATTTCCTCTGTGTCCATCCACTCCTTCCCAAAAATATAGTCTTAGTTGCCTTGGGCATAGAATGGTTAAGAGATTTAAACAAAGAGATTATGTATCACAGGTCTAACTTGAACCTAAGTACCAAAGGCACAGATGTACCAAAATTAAAAAAAAAAGTAGTTGACTTTTACTACCTACACCAAAGGATTATTGTAAAGCAAATATACAGTGTCCCAAACATCTTAGTGCAATTTTAAGTTTTGATAGCTTAGTTGAAAAGTAGATTGATTGGCTGATTCTTTGGTTTAGTAGCTGACTTGAACCTCACAATTTCTCAGTGAAGTGATCAGGCATTTTTTCTCCCTCTTTTAGTGATAAAACTGGTTCAGAGAGGTTAGTCCACAAGACCTCAATTCAAGGTCTTGACTAAGGTCACAGAGCTAGGGATGGCAGAATATAAACCTATTCCTTCAGAATAGTGTGTCTTAAAGAGGTTGTACATGAATGACGAAGTATGTGAGAGAAGGAGTGTGTAGTTATGCCATTGGTGTATGTATGAGAGGAGAGCTATGTGTGTAAACTGAAGATAAATTGTAGTGTGAATGGAATTGTGAAGGTGTGTTTATGTGAATGAGGACTCCTGTCGATGAGGCTTTGTACTTGTGTGAGAGAAAGAGGGGTCATTCCTTGTTGCTCAGCTTCAGTGAAAACAAACACCATTTTGCAGCCCTATTTTCATCTTCAAACACATTAATCCATGCTTGTGATCCATTCTTGTGCTATGGGCTAGGGCTCCAGTCAGGTTGGGGATGCTGAAAACCCAGTCCAGGACCTCCAGCTCACTGCTCCCATGGTCTTTCCATCCCTCCCACCTAGACTTCTCTGTTCCAGCCCCACAGGCCATGCAAAAGAGTTTGGAGGGGGGCCATTCAGAAATGAAATTGTCTTTATCTTCAAAGCCTCAAAAGGCTCCTTATTCTTCCTTTTGCTTCCTCACCTCCCTCAAAATCTCATATGCAAATCCTTAGCTCTTATCATACTCACTCTTCTCACTCAGGTGCACAGTCCACTTCATGTACCAGTCTTCAGCACTGTTCTATTCAAATATCCCTCACACAGAGCCTATTCAAAGTCATCTCTCCCCAGCAACTTCCCCCATTCATCTCTTATACCCAATCCCATTCACAAATGCCCTTCCAATAACCTGCCAAATTCCCTTGCTTAGTCACTTGTCCTATACACACAACTTGGTCTCATTGCCATTTTCCAAGGGCAGTTAGGTGGTTCTGTGGGTAAAGAGGTGGACCTGGAGTTAGGACGATTCATCTTCGTGAGTTCCAATCTGACCTTAGACACTAGCTGTTCCACCATGAGCAAGTCACTTAACCTTCTTTGCCTAAGTTTCCTCATCTGTAAAGTGATTAAGAGAAGAAAATGACAAACCATTCCAATATCTTTGCCTAAATAGGGTAATGAAAAGTCAGGCAGGACTCAAATGACTGAATAACAAATTGACCTCTCCCATCATTCCCCACCATACACACAGATGACTTCATTGAAAGATGTGAGTTTGGGTGGAGCTGTTTCCAAAGGGGCGATATTTGGAACAAAGAACAAATTGCTCTATGCCAGCAGGATTGAGTAGCCAGATCATGAACTTGTTCTCCTTTTGAGCCTTCTACTTAAGCTGTTTCCACATTTCCCCTTTCTTTCATCATTAAACTTCTTGAAAAAGTTATATGTACTCTTTGTCTCCAAGTCAAGAAGCATTTTTCAAGCAGAAATTATATG
This sequence comes from Monodelphis domestica, assembly GCF_027887165.1. Lineage (NCBI taxonomy): Eukaryota > Metazoa > Chordata > Mammalia > Didelphimorphia > Didelphidae > Monodelphis > Monodelphis domestica. Next base: position 280,809,584 of record NC_077228.1, read on the forward strand.
GCAGACTCTGTGTTGAATGCTAGGGATACAAAAAAAGGCAAAAGCAATTTCTGCCCTCAAAGAGTTCACAATCTAATAGCAGAAACAACTATGAACAAAAAAGATGAAGGTGTAGGTATATACATATTATGTATTAATTATATCATATTATAAACATGTATATATACATTCCCTCTGTATTTGTATAATATATGTATGTATATGTATAAGTGTGTGTATATATGTATATATACACACACACAAACATGTATAATTGGAGATAATCTTAGAAGGTTATAGAAGGTGAAATTTTAGCTGAGACCTGAATGAAAAGCTAGAGAAGCCAGGTGGTACAGATCATGAGGAAGGGAATTCTAGGACTACAAGACAGCCAGTGATACTGCTTAGACTCAGGAGATGGAGAATCTTGTGTATGAAACACCAAGGAGGCTAGAGTAACTAGATCTCAGAATATATACAAGGGAATAAAGTATAAGGAGACTAGAAAGGTAGGAAGCGAATAATCCCTTGCCTTAACCCCTTATAATCCATCTTCTACAGATATTAGTCTCTTAAAGGGGACCAAATAATTTCCTAATTGCCAAATTCAATGGACTTAAATAAAAAGTCATCTTCCTTTCTCCCTTTGCTTCATTTGACCCTGATGATTATCTCCCTCATTGAGTAGAGACATTTAGCTCTACTGTCCTCTTCCTTCTGCCTTCCTTTTATTTCTTTTACAACTCTTTAACCTTCTACTACTTTTTTGCTAGCTTTTCTTAAATGGTCAGCTTCTATGTTGCCTTCTCTGTGCTCCCTTCTTTGGCAATCTTGATGCCACAGTTACAACTGTCTCTTCTCTGTAGATTATTTCCACATTTGTATCCCATCTTTGACCTCTCTTCTTAACTCTGAACCCAAATCTCCAAATGTCTAGAGAACATTTAGGTCAAGATATTCCCAGGGACAATTTGATTATACCCCAAACAAAAATTATTCTTTCTAAACCTTTTCCTCCTACTGACCTCACAATATTTATCAATGGTATAACCCAGGCACTCATCTTGACTTTTTCATCTACCTAATCTCTCTCATGTCCAATCAGTTTTTAAAGTCCTGTTGATTCTACTTCCAACTTTCAAACCTATGTTCTCTTTTCAGTTCCCACAAACACCACTCAAATGCAAATCCTTTTCTCTTCCTTCAATTCATCCTTTATACCTTTACAGATTTAGTTACATTATTATGTTCAGACTTCTGTGGCTCCTTACAGCACTAACACTACACTACTAAACAACTTTGAATTCTTTTGCCTGGAGTCTCTCATCCCTAATCTGGCACCCCACTAACCCTAACTTTACTTCCAATCTTACTTCATATTCTTCCTCAACATATACTCCAGCCAAACTAGACAAATGTCTCCTCTAAGCCTTTGTTCACACTATTCTCCATATCTGAAATATCTTCTCTCCTACCTTTTCATGCAATGAATTCCATTTTTTTAGAGCTCAATTCAACTACCATTAAATATTTTATTTTTTCACCAATTACATGTAAAATGGATTTTTAACATTCATAATTTTTGAAGTTTTGAGTTCCAAATTCCCTTCCTCCTTCCCATGCTCCCTATTTCTCATGTTCATATGGACCTTCTCCTTCTCTGACCCTTGATGTGATATTAATATAATACTTTTGATTTATTTTCTTTATTAATGTACTTATCATGATTTATTATATATCTTAATTATCTATGTTGTTTTATTCCCCCTCCTAGAGCATAGGCTCCATGAGGTACTATAGCATGAGGAAACCATAGAATTAGAGATGAAAGGGAGTTAAGAGACCTAGTACAGTACTTCATTTTTCAGAAGAGAAAATTGGTACTCAGTATAGGACTATGTGTTTTCTAAATCCTTTATTTCTCTCCACATCTCTATAACAAAACAGGCATTAATAAAAGTTATTGTTGAGTGATTGGTCCCCCTGCTAGAAGAGTCAAACACAGAGTTCTTCCTCAGGAGTGACTCCCCTGGCCCTGGGTCTAACTAGTCACTTGTGGTTTCACTAACAGTGACTTATTATTTTAAGAAATCCTCTAGACTCTACATGTCCCTCTGTAGTTCATTTGCCCCATCCCAGTCAAAAATGCCTTCTTTCCCCATTCTTGTACCTCTACCTTCATATTCTAAGTCTTTGTACAGGGACTCTTGTGTTTAAGATACAATTTTTTTTTTCAGCCTGCCACCTTGTAGCTGTCTTAAATTATAACCAATATAATATGGGAGAGTGAGAGGAGCCTGTAATGAAAAAAACTATGGATTTGGGGTCAGAGGGGTTCAAATCATGTTTTTTTTCTTTTTATTATCTATATAACTTTAGGTATGCTACTTAGTTTCCTCACCTTTCAAATCAAGGGGATGGAATATATAGACCTTATGATTCATTCCAACTCTAAATCTATGAATTTATGACCTTGTTCAATTGTTTCAGTTGTGTCCAATTCTTCATGGCCCCATATAAGATTTTTTTGCAAAGATACTGGAACAGTTTGCCATTTCCTCCTTTGACTCATTTTATAGATGAGGAAACTGAGATAAATAGAGGTAAGTGACTTGCCCAGGGTCACATAATTAGCAAGTGTCTGAGGCTGGATTTGAATTCAAGAAGATGAATCTTCCTAACTCCAGACATGACACTCTATCCACTGTGCCACTTGGTTACTGAATCTAGGACTTAGTCTCCTCAAAAGTTCTGATCCTAGCATTGCTACTTATTATCTGTGTGACAATTTCCCTTCACATAGGACTTATAAAATGAGAGGATAAACTAAGTGATCTCTAAGGGCCCTTCTTGTAGTTTCCCTAAAATCCTTTCCACATGAATCTACCCACCATAATTATGATTGTTACCAGAAGACCACTCCCATTTCCCTCCTGTATCCCAATATTCTCTGTACATGAATAAATAAACTACATGCTTCTATCAAAGATTTGGGCTAACAGAAGGGAGCAGTGGTGTGGATAATTCAAAATAGCAGATAATCCAAAAAACATTTCAATTTGGCTTGGGAATGCATTCTATGATTTACTTTCCTCATTATGTCTTTCTCAGGCTAAAAATTAAAATTGGCTTCCCTTCCCAGAGCATAACCAGGCTAGATAGTGATAGCATTCTATATTCACTATGGATAATCCACAAATATTGAAGGTACATATTTGTACAATGGCATGTAGAGCTCCCATCAGAAAAAGAATTCTCTTTTGGTCAAAAACTATGTCCTTTCATCAGAATGAAGGCTTTCTGCAGGCTTAGAATGTTTTCATCAGATTTTTTTCTTCTTCTTTTTTTAACCCTCATCTTCTGTCTTAGAATTGATAGAAGGATTAGTTCCAAGGCAGAAGAGCAATAAGGGCTAGGCAATTGGGGTTAAATGATTTGCCCAGGGTCACACAGTTGGGAAATATTTGAGGTCACATTTTAATCCAGGACCTTCCATCTCCAGGTCTGGTTCGCTAACCACTAAGTCACTTAGCTACCCCTAGATGGGTTTCTTCTTAGGAGTAGTCTGGCTCTTCCCTGAGGGTAGTATCTATCTCTCTCCCACTGCCTCCCACTTTAGTCTGAGAGCTCCTTGACATCAGGGATTGTATCTTCCAGGTCAGAAAGAAAACATCCCTCTGAATTTGGAACTTATCTTCATCAGTTAAATGAAGGAGGAAATGGCAAACTTTTCCAATATCTTTGCAAAAAAAAAAACATATATGGAGACATGAAGAATTGGACTCAACTGAAACAACTGAACAAGGGCATAAATTCATAGATTATAAATTCATAGAAAGTTGCCTTTGACTCCTCATACTGGCAGTTTTTCCTCCTTCATCTGTCTGGGAGCTTTCTCTTTCGACCCCAACTGACTAGCGACAATATCTGTCTTTTATACTTCCCATTCTGGAGCAAATAGGTTGCTCAATGGATAGAACACCAGGCCCAGAGTCAGGAAGACCTGAAATCAAATATAGCCCCAGACGCTTACTAGATGTCTGATCCTGGAGGCAAATCATCTAATTTTGCTTGCCTCAGTTTTCTCATTTGTAAAATGAGCTGGAGAAGGAAATCACTCCATTATATTTGCCAAGAAAACCCCCCAAAAGGGGTCACACATGACTGAAACTGACTAACAACAAACCTCTCATTCTAGCCCCAGCTCTTCCTCAGACTCAGATCAGATGTTCTCAGTGCTTTCCTCTCTCTATTTCCTCCTCCTTGATGGGCTCAGTGTTTCATCCTTTGACCTCCCAGACCCTGGATGAATTGGTTCTTGGCACCTACCCCCAGCACAAATGTTCTGTGAGAGATCTTAAGAACAGTATGAGGCTGAATGCTATTAAGGCCTGAAGACCTTCCCGGGAAAGGAAGGACTCTGTATTATTACAAGGCCTTGTTGTTATTATTACCCTGCCCAGTTATTATGCATTTGGTAATAGACCATGCATGGCATAGTTAATCTTGTGTTCCTAATAATACCTCTGATTATTAAAACGGAAAGAATTTAGAAAATCAAATTTGCTTCTTGACATGAGGCTTATTCATTCAACTCAGTGGGGGTGGAGGGATGGATGGGGGTGTGGGCAGTCCGGGCAGAGACAGCCTTAGCAACTCTACAGCCTGAACCTATAGATCCTGCTGGGTTTATGGGTTGATCTGTTTCCCTTCTCATTTAAACACACGCACACGCACACATACACACACACACACACAAAATGGAGTCACTAACCACCATTTCTAGGGCCTGTGGATTGAGGGGGGAGTTAGATTCTTTTATTCATTTATTTAGCTTTATTTTTTAAAATTTCATTTAATTAAGAAAAATTTTCCATGGTTAAGTGATTTATGTTCTTTCCCTCATCTTCTCCCATCCTTCTCTAATAGCCAACGTTCAATTCCTTTGGGTTTTACATGTCTCATTGATCAAGACCTATTTCCATATTATTAATATTTGCATTAGAGTGATCACTTAGAGTCTACATCCCCAATCATATCCCCATTGACCCATGTAATTAAGCAGTTGTTTTTCTTCTGTGTTTCTACTCCCACAGTTCTTTCTCTGGATGTGGAGAGTGTTTTTTCTTGTAAATTCCTCAGAATTATCCTGTATGATTGCATTGCTGCTGTTAGAGAAGTCCATTACGTTCGATTGTGCCACAGTGTATCCATCTCTGTGTACAATGTTCTCTTGGTTCTGCTCCTTTCACTCTGTATCAGTTCCTGGAGGTCATTTGAGCACAATAGTATTCCATCACCAAAAGATACCACAATTTGTTCAGTCATTCCCCAATCTAAGGGCATCCCCTCATTTTCCAATTTTTTTTTTGCCACCACAAAGAGTATGGCTATAAATATTTTTGTATAAGTCTTTTTCCTTTTCCTTTCCTTTTTTCTTATTATCTGGGAGATAGATTCTTAAAGAGATATAAGAGATCCCTGGTTCTCTTGGCCTCATTTTTCTCATTTGTAAAATGAAGAAATTAGAGTACAAAGCCTCCAGAATCCTTTTCAGCCTCAAATCCATGATCCTTAAAATCCCCCATTTTCAAAATTAGCTTAAGCTCTTTGATAAATTAGGAGAGTCACATTCATTGGAATTCTCCTTCCTTTAACTTTAGCAAGAGCCCTTCTCAACTTCTCTTACCCAGGCTTGCCGTGGGCTTATTTGGTATACAATCTAATGTGTTATTCTATGTTTTTCCTGATTTAGTTAACCTTAAATGAGGGAGTGTTCCCAGCTGGAAAACTGTCTATCTCTCTGTCCTAGAGAACAGAAACAGAACTGAAGAAATGGAAAGATCTCACTTGTCTCCATACTTTCCCCTTTTTCTCTCTGATGATTATAAGATCATAGATTTGGAGCTGGAACGATCCTAAGTATCTGAATTATTATAATTATTATTATCAGGTCCATGAAGCTGTGGCCTAGAGAGAAATGACTTGCCCACATCGTATTTGGGTATCCCAGACTCCAAAACCAACACTCATTTCACTCTGCTATACTGCCAGGGTCCCACATTCAAATCCTGTCTTTGGCATATAATCTATAAGACTTCAGGGGAGTCGATCCATTATCCCTGGCCCTCAGTCTCTTTATCAGTTAAATGAGAATAATGACATTTGTACTATTGCTTCACAGGCTGGTTTGGAGGATTAAATGAAACTGGGTAAAGAAAACACTTTGTTAACTGTCAATTTTCATAGAAAGGCGAGCTATTATGGAAAGTAGCTTGGCATTCATCTTCTGGAAGGTCTGATCTGGGTTCAGGTTCTAATTACTAGCTCTGGGAAAATCATTTAACTTTCTGTAGTCTCTGTCTCCTAATTTGAGAAACAGGGTCAATAGTATTTATAGTACCTACTTGAAAGGTTTGCTGAGACCCTTAGGACCCTTCCAGTGTTAAATACAGGGTATCCCAAAATTCTTACTGCAAAATTGCACACCTAGTCTATGTGATTTATTAGAATTTCTCAGTTTATTCTTCCATATTTCTCTCCAATGACCATATCACAAGAAAGAACACAGTCATGTAAAGGATGGGCTTAAGCCTACATCGCACTATCCCCCTGGAGACTGGTGTCCATTTCTCAGATTCTCCCTAGCATCAAGGCCCTACTGCAGGTAGTGAGGCCCACATTGGCTATTAGATGAAAACATAACATCTTCCCTTGCCCTACAAGAAAAAAGAAAAGGAAAAAAAAAGGAATCACTGGAAACAAGAAACCCTACAGAGTCAAGTGAAGTAAATATGAATTCAGTTTAGCTTTTCCAGCTTGGAATTCAAACTTTGCATGGGCTGACAAGTTGATCAGATAAAAGCATCCCTTGCTATCAGGATGGCACATTTAAATTTTTATTGCAAACACCAGGCTCCATTACCCAAGGCTTTTTGCTCTGCATTCCTAATATTGTCTTTCTGCATGCTGGAGTATACATTCCTTAACTCCCCACTCTGCTGACTTGAGTATTCAAAGGTCCTCCAGATCGATTTGGGTTTTGGATAGACCCTTATAACCCTCATTCTAAGATGCTTGCTCATCCTTTTCTTCTTTACATTCCCTCTACTTTTCTACAAATTTTATTGCTGGTTATAAGAGAAATCAGTAAGATCCAGTTGCTTATATGTGACAAGGAGTTATAGAGAATGATTTAGAGAAATAAATATTGCTTTTATAATTTTAGTCCTTTTGTGCACATAAATGTTTGCCTATCAATTGTTGGTTATCTAGATACTTTCTGGGGAGAAGAACCAGGAATTGGATTCATTCTTCCCATTTGGGGGAATTATGTAGTTGAGGCCCCTGGGGTTCACTAGGTCTCTTCTAGATCACAAAATGAATCAATTAGTAGCTGGAAATAAGATTATAAGGCTATAGTGGTGATTTATTTAGCTGAAAGTGGTCACTTGTCTGAGGGTGTCTGAGGCAAGAGCTCACCCTCTGCTCCCAACATAACTCATCTCATTCTTGATTAGATTGAGCTGATAACCATCTTGAGGGCTGGTCATACTCAGACAACAGTTGGCAGTCCAGTCAAGTAGTACTAACCACCTGGATGCTGTTCACTGATGAAGAAGCCTTATTGGGCCAGCACCTGGCAGGACTCAGGTCCCTTTTTCCTCTCTTGCCTGATGGGCCCTGTTCATCAGTTCCAGATGCTTTGGTCTAAACTTTCCCCTTCTCTTTCCTTTTCCCCCATCATCATCACCTGAAGTCCCACTCATCTGGCCTTCTTTCCTTGCAGGTTGGTCATGAGAGATGATGACAAGGACTTTTTTGGGTCAGGGAAAGGGATTGGAAAATAGACCTCTGGAGTCAATATTCCAGTTCACAATCCATAGGAAATTCAGTAAGCAAGGAAATAACTCAACACATGACAAACCAAAATTATTCATTGAATTTCTGTTCTCCGAGAGGAAGGCCCATTGATAAACTGGACTGATTGTAAACTAACAGGAATACCACAGGCAATCTGTGAAGTTGGAAGAGGAATCTGGTTTTGTTTTATAGTTTGACTGCATGAGTTATTTACTAGTAATAGCATCTTAGAATCAAGTATTTATTTATTTATATTAGTTGCCTACTATGTGATGGGGATTATGCTAGATTCTGGGGATATAAAAGCCAAAAAGGGAAACAGTTTCTTTGCTCACAAAACTTATACTCAAATGAGAAGGTAATAGGGGAAGACACAGATGTGTTGTTCTCTATCCATATTAAACTGATTTTGCTCCATCCCAAGGAGCAGAGGCCCAAGAAAAGATGCCTTATCCATGGTGCTGGTGCTGACTACAACATCCAATACCCATGGATAATATACAGGGTAGACTCACATAATCTATAGTGAAGAGAAAGGCTCTGGGATTTTGGAGGTCATGAGTTCTAAAACTGAAAGGACCTTATAGACCATCTAGTCCATACATTTTCACAAAGAAGGAAAAAAATAAATGAACTATTCAAGGTCACACAGGTGAAATTTGTAAGGGAAGAGAAAATGGCTTACATCTTCATCCTGAAAATGGCAGAAAAAAGCTTTTGACAAAAATGTTAAGGTAAAGTCTTCTTCATTCTCTCACTCCTCATCTCTTAGGTGCATAGTGCCCTTATGTTGATCCCTAGGGGGATATTCCCTTCTCTACATCCCCAAAGTCTGTTCTTCCTGGGAAATAACCTGTGCTTTGTACTCAACCTTTTTGTCTCAACACGTCAGGTAAAAGGAAGGTGAATTTCAATACCAACTTTGCCAAAAGTTTCTTGATCAAATCATTTTCTCTTTTGGCCTCAGTTCTCTTATCTATAAAATGAAGTTGGACTAGACAATCATAATAGCTGCCATTTATGTAGCGTTTTAAGGTTGACAAAGTGCTTAATCATTATCTCATTTGGTTCTTACAAACACCAAGTAAGGTAGGCATTTGTATGATTTGCTAATGACTTGTCAGTGTTATTAAATATCAGAAACCAAATTTGAATGCAGGCATCCCCTAATTTTAAGGTTAGCATTGTAACTACTCTGCATTCTCTACTTTCTCCTTAGAAACTATCTAAGAATCCTTCTAGGAGTTTATCAATGTATCTTAAATGAAGAAATTTCAAGTGATAGCCAGGCTGTCAGAAGAGATACATTTGGACTTATGGACTTGCCTTTCTAATCATATTAGGCAGCTTGTCTCTGACTATGTACAAGGTAGAGCCAGAGAAGGGGATAAAGAAAAAAAATCAGATCCTACTTATTATCTTGAACAGAGATACATTAAAAAGGCTAATGTCACTGAAGTTGGTGGACTAACTTGGGATCAATAAGATTAAATCACAAATACCCCTCATGACAGTAGGGGAGTCACAGAGAAAAAAACTTCTTCAATCTGTGGCCCAGTATCCAAAGTTCTGAAATTACATGAATAGGGTTCAGTCTTAAGGGTAATCCCTAAAACTATTCTCTGTCATTCATTTTGCCCTCATGCTCTGAGAATTGTCTCTCTGAAATTTCACGATATGGTTTCAATTTAGTTCAAGTCTATATCTCCATAGATGTGAGTAAAGAAATCTTCAGATCTCATATAAAGTACTCAAGGCAACATGTGCATACCAGGTACAGAACAGTCTTTTCTCCACTGTATAGAAAATGTAGAGAATATATAAAGATGCACGATAGTCCATAAACAAGCAATATAAGTCTTTTATCTCTCCAGTGAGTCCTATTTTTTCCCAGGGTCATCTGATGATCTAGATTCATAGCACTACTATGTGGTTTAGGGACCCCTGAGAAAGGAAAGAAATTTGATGTTTATGGAGAAATATCTCCTTAATATTCCAGTGAATCCTATTTTTACTATTAGGAACACATAAAAGGTTTTAGTCATATGGTACTATCCTGTGAGGGACTAGACTCCCCTGGAAGAGGACAAAAATTTTTTTGATGTTCCTATAGAGATAATAGACCTGCAATGTTCAAATACTACTGGGTAACAGCAGAGGACAAGGTGCATTCCTTTTGCTCTCCCTCATGAAGGCTTTAGTCCCTACTTGCTCCTCCATTTTCAGGGGCCATTTTCTTACTTTTCTTTTCCCTCTAAAAGGCTCTTGCTGCTCAGAAATTCCTTCTTTTACTTGGCCCCTGGATTTAAGGATTATTTTCTCATTAAGAGGCTAGCAATGATAAAAAAGAAAATAACTCTTTCTATCTCCATAAAAAATGTATTTTCTTCTCTTTAAGAGGACAACATTTCTGAGGAAATCTCTCTTTTAGCCAGAAGGTTGAGGTTCTAGATCATTCACTATCTGAGCATGTGGTTTTGCTTTCCACAGCTGCCATCTCTTGGCCTGAGAGATTATGTTACTGCGTTTTCAAAGCTGTGGTCAAGAGTTTGGGGGCCCAGAACTCCATTTTCAGGATGCCACTCTTCATTTAGGTGACAGCACCAGGAACCTTTCCCTCTCCAAGGTCCTGATTTGGGTTTGCTCACTAACTGTCCAAAATAGGAAAAAGGGCAGAGGTTAAAAGGGCCAAGCCTGTGATGAAGGTTCCGTCTCACAAATCAGCACAAATTGGATATTACCTATATATGTAGTCTGAGCTATCACCTCCATTCAATGTTGATACTGGCTCAGGTCATAGTTAAAAGATTTCTCCCTATCCCTTCAATGAGCTTTTCAGTGGGCATACAATGAAGGGCCTATCTTCATCAGAGAAGATATCATCAAAAGTCCCCAGAGTTTGATATTGTATCAAATTTATTAGGGAACTTCCTATACTTCCGCAGATGGGATGGCCTTCAATGCTATAACAGAGAAGTTGAGTTGGGACTGGGATAGCTCAGCAAGAGTCACATATTTATTCCTTTGTGCTGGATGTTCTCGAGGAGAAAAAGCAGATGGTTCCTACCTTTGGAGAACTTATAGGCTATTTGAGGGGGAAAGAATTACAGGAAACAACTGGAGAAAAATATGGAATAGTGAGGAGAAACACTTCTAAACAATAACTTGTATTACACACATGGGCCGTAGTCACCATCATTTAATAATTTTTCAATCATGTCCAACCCGTCATGAATTGTTTTGGGATTTTTTTGGCTAAGAGCTTAGGGTGGTTTTTTTCCTTCTCCAGCTCATTTTACAGATGAGGAAACTGAGGCAAATGGGGTTAAGTGACTTGTCCAGGGCCATGCATATTAAATATCTAAGGCTGCATTTGAACTCAGTAAGAGGAATCTTCCTGAATCCAGGCCTAGCACTTTCTCTACTATGTCATGTGCCCATGCCTCTATAGAACTGCTCCATAAGCCTATTTAACACATAGTATAGCTTAAGTAGAGCACAAATCATATATTACTGTGATGAAAAGTTCTATTTTGAGTTAGTAGACATAGATTCAGATACTAGTTATGCCACTTAGTCATTTCATTTCTGTTGGCTCATGTCTTCTAGAATAGTATAAAAGGAACCTTAGTAATATTTTAATCCATCTCCCTATTCCCACAAAAGAAGAAAGCAAGGGGGCAGCTAGGTCACCCAGAGGATAGAGTGCCAGACCTGGATATAGGGTGTCCTTGGTTCAAATCCAACCTCAGACACATCCTACCTGTGTGATTCTGGGCAAGTCATTTAACTCCCATTGCCTAGTCCTTGGCACTTTTCTGCCTTGGAAACAATGCATAGTATTGATTCTAAGATGAAAGGAAAGAAGAACAAAAAGGAGGAAGAGAATAAGAAAGAGGAGAAAGAGGAAGAAGAAAGGAAGAAAAAAGAAGAGAAGAAGGAGGAGAAGAAGGAAGAGAAAGAAGAAGAGGAGAGGAGGAGGAGGAGGAGGAGAAGGAAAAGAAGAAACCAAGACTCAGAAACTCAGAAAGATTAAGTGATTGGTCCCAAGTCAGAGTGATTAAGTCACACAGTTAGAATTCAGTTATATTGACTTCATATCCAGCCTTCTTTCTACTTCAATATGCTGCCTCCCCAGTTTCTTCTTATATAAAAAAAAGATAATAAAACTTGATTTTTCATTTATAAGAAGCTCAGATTGGCAGAACAGGTCACCCTGGACTGCATTCTAATCTCTTAAGAGCCCCTTATTCCATTCCCTCCTGGCTTTTCTTGTGAATACAGATTAGTCTTGTATTACTCAAATTTCCTTTCTTTTGTACTTGAAGGTCTTTCTCCTGGTTGCAGAACTTGTTATATCTGAATTGAGTTGTTAAATCTAACCAGAATATGTTTTGGAGTTTGTAGCTTTGGTTTTTGTTTTTTGTTTATCTTTTTATTTCTGAAGATAATTTATTAATTCTTTTGACTGATATTTCACTTCCTATGTGCAGAAGTTCTGGGTAGCTTTCTTCCATTATTTCCCGTGATACAATGTTAAGGTTTTTGTAATTTGTTTTGCACTGTCATGTTCTTGTTGGAGACCTGTGATCCTTAAAGTTGCCTCTATGCATTCTATCTTCAAGATCTATGTTTTACTTACATAACAAACAAATTTTCCTTTCTTTTCTAGATCATGGAGACAGATGAACTTGCTTTATCTTTAGTGCATAATTTCTATTTTGGAGTGGTTTGGGAAGATGTGAAGATCAGAGAAAATGTCTAGTCTTCCATCTTGTTGCTTGTGTGACCTGGAAGTCCCAGCGATAATAAAACTTGTACTAATTACTACATCATGTTTTCAGGAATAAAAATAATCTATATAAGGTTTACCTAGAAGTATAAGTTATTCAGACTTTGAGCTTCTTGAGAGGAGAAACTGTCCTTTGCCTTTTGTTGTAGTTGCAGTGCTTAGCTCAAGGTTATAACATATAGAGAATGGAAAGGGAAGTGAATAAGTGTTTTTTAAGGCCTTACCTTCTGTCTTAGAATCAGTTCTGTATTTCAAGACAGATGAATGAAAAGGGCTAAGCATTTCAGGTTGATTGATTTTCCCAGAATCACCCAGCTAGGAAATGTCTGAGGCCAAATTAGAACCTAGAACCTTTAATTTCTGGGTCTGGCTCTCAATCCATTAAGTCACCTAGTTTCCCCAGGAATAGGCATTTTTATAGTATCTTCTATGTGTCAGACACTTTGATAAGCATTTCTTACAAATCATAATCTCATTTGATCCTCATGTAAACCCTACAAGGTAGTCCTAATGATATCCCATTTTACAGCTGAGGAAATTGAGTCAAACAGATTAGAACAACCTTGCCCAGAGTCACACAGCTAGTATGCATCTGAGGCTAGTTTTAAACTCAGGTCTTTTTGATTCTAGGTCCAGAACTCTTTGTGCCCCTAGCTACCTCATGGAAGCTGGCACAAAAAATAACTTAATTGACCAACAAATACTAGTAGACCTAAGCCCCTCTGTGACTTCCTCAAATAAGTGTTCCCCTAGCATATTGATTTGGCAGTAGATAAAAAAGATCTTGGTATTAGAGTCATAAGCAAGAAGGACAGAGTCTAGAGGGATCAAGAGCTGTCTTCTTCACCTCATTGCTCTCCCCTTTTGCTAAAGCTTTGCTTGTTGAAACTACTAACCCTTTATGCCTCCCTGTTGGCCTGAATTTCCCTTCCCTGGTGTTAATTCTTGGGAGAGTCAGGTTGCTCATTAGTGGGACTGGTCTGCTGGCTCATCAAAGTCATGTGTCGAGAGGGAGTGGGAGGCCAGGGAGGGCGGGTGACATTTCTTGGCATTTTCAACTCGAAAGAAACAAACAAATTGCATTGAAGTTGAATGTCAAAGGCCCCTGAGTACAGGTTGGGGAAAAGCATTCCCTCTTGTTGGGGGCATTTTCATAGAATTTAGAGCTGAAAGGGATCTTAGAGTCCAACCCCTTCATTTTACAGAGGAGGAAACTGAGGACTTGACAAGAAAAGTAACTTGCTCAAGGCCATAGCATAAGAAGCAGAGCCAGAATACAAACTCAGTTCATCTGACTATGAGAGAGCTGCATTACAGGTCTTCTTTAAGTAGCGTGTGTCTTCCTTTGTATTTGTTCAGTATTCAGATTCCAAATACCTGAGTTGTTTAACTGCAGGTAAATAGACCCGGGATTATTCCCCCATTTCACTTCAGGCCCTGAGCATCTGTGAAAACACAAGGTGGAGCTAAGCTCTGAAAGTCTCATGGTTCCCTGGGATTCAATTTATGTGTTAGTAAGCTACATTATCAGTTAAGCAGCACAGAAACCTAACCACTATCTCTAACCTTGTTTTATATGGGGAAATAGTTCCTGAGTTCAAAACAAACCGTGTTTTGGAATACAACCCATTGTTTAAAGTTAGAGACTATCCTTGGGCTATCCATGAACTTGGCTACATCATATATAGATATTAATTTGTTTTAATTTTCCCAATTATATAACACTTTTCAACATATGTTTCTGAAATTATAAGATCTAAATCATCTTCCTCCCTCTCTTCCCTTCCCCTTCTTGGAGATGGTAAGCAATTTGATACATGTATAATCATGTAAAACATATTTCCATATTGGTCATTGTTGTGAGATAATGTTCATATAAAACCAAAACCCCAAAATAAAAACACAAATAAATTAAAGTGGAAAATAGTATGCTTTGTACTTGTATAATCTGGATCAAATGGTTTACTATGTCCAAGAGATGGGAAGAAAGGGAGGGAAGGATGGAGGAAATTTGAACCTTATAATTTTGGAAAATGTATATTGAAAACTGTTATTTCATGTAATTGAGAAAATAAAATATCTTTTATTTGCAAAATTTATAAGTGAAATAAATTACGTCAAAGTATTGCTTATTTCATCATTATCTCATCTTAGATTCCTATTTTTTTGGCCTATTGTTCATAATGTACATAATACACAAAGTACCATAGGTTAAAACTGCATTAAGACTTCTGGAACACACCATACATTTATACAATACATTATACAATACCACTGCTAGACCCTATTGGTGTGGCATGTTTGCCTTCCTCCTCTTCACTCAGAGGTCCTTCTCAGAACCTCCACTAGGTTCAATTCAGCAGAAACCTGGGATGCAGAGAAAGGAAGAATCTTCAGCCAGCTAATTTGCCAACAGTACTTGCACTCCAGCAGTATTGAATAAAATAAAAAGAAAAATAGTATACTTTGATGTGCATTCTGATGTTTTTTTTCTCTAAACGGGGAGAGTATTCTTTGTTATAAATCCCTCAGAATTGTCCTGGATAATTGTATTTCTGAGAGTAGCTAAGTTTCACAGTTGATTATCACACAATGTTGCTGTTACTGTGTACAATGTTCTCCTGGTTCTGCTTACTCCACTCTGCATCAGTTCATGCAGGTCTTTCCAGCTTTATCTGAAATCATCCTGTTCATCATTTCTTATTGTGCAATAGTAATTCATCACCAACATATACCACAATTTATTCAGCCATTACCAAATTGATGGGCATTCTGCATCAGTCAGTTTGTAAACTACTGGGGAAAGGGATTTTTCTTTATTTTCTTAGTTGTTAGTGTTCTCTCTTTACTGAAATTACTTTGTCTAGCTTTATATAAAGATACAGAGGTGGGACAGATGACAAATGGGGTTAGAACTGGTTGCATGGCAGGAATCAAAGAGAAGTCATAATGCCAACTTGGAAACAGGTCTCTAATGAAGAGCCTCAGGGATCTGTGCTTGGTCCTGTGCTGCTTAGCATTCTTATTATTGGCTTGGATAAAAGCATACTTAATCTACTTATCAAAGTTGCAAATGATACAGAGCTAGGAGGGATAGTCATTAGCTCATACATTGGTTAATAACAAATCCAAAAAGATCTTGACAGTCTGGAACTAAAGACTGAATCTAATAAGACAAAGTTAATAATATAAAGTTTTATAATTGGGTTCCAAAAATGTCTTCACAAATATAAGTTTGAGAGTCACAGTGAGATAGCTACTTATCTGAAAAAAAAAGATCTGGGGATTTAATTGACTAGGAAATCAGTATGGATCAATGATGAGAAATAGGAATGAAAGAGAATAGAAGGTAGGGGATAAGCATTTATTAAGACCCTACTATGTGTCAGGGGCAGCTAGGTAGCATACTGAATAGAGCTAGGTTTAGAGTCAGAAATACTCATCTTCCTGAATCCAAATCTGGCCTCAAATGCTTAATAGGAATATAACCCTGGGCAAGTCACTTCACCTTGTTTACCTCTGTTTTCTCATCTGTAAGCACTAGGCTTTACAAATATTATTTTATTTGATCTTTACAACAACCTTGGGTGGTAGGTGCTATTATTATTCCTATTTTACTGATAGAAAAACCAAGGCTAAGAGAAATAAAGTGACTCAGCTAGTAAATATCTGAGACTAGATTGAATTCAGGTCTTTCTGACTCTAGGCTCTTCACTATACTACAGCTGCTCTTAAGACTGAGTTAAGGGAAGCAAAACTTCCAGGAATAATTATAATTATAATCTGCTCTGGTCAGGAAGAATAATGAAAATTTAGATAATATCTAAGAAGGCAACCAAAATGGCAGAAGGCCCCGAGTCCATGTCTTATATGAGAAATGGGTGAATATATTAGGAATGTTTTACCTGGAAAAAAGAAGTATCAAGTATTTAAAGGGCAATATTTATGGAACAGGATGTAATAACCAGGTATTGCAATGAATAGAACACTAAACTTGGAGCCAGGAAGATCTGATGATTTCAGAATCTTATTAGTTATGTGACCCTGGGGAAGTCCCTGAACCTATATTTGCCTCAGTTCCTCATCTTTAAAATGGGAACTGACTGAAGTGGCAAACACTCTAATATCTTTATCTAGAAAACCCCAAGGACAAAAGTCCATGGCGTCAAGTAAAGTTGGATACAACTCAACGACTGAACAACAAATGAAAGAGGGATGACAAGTACTTGAATTGTCCCCAGAGGGTTGAATAGGAAGCAATGGATAGAAATTGAAAAGAGT
Source organism: Monodelphis domestica (assembly GCF_027887165.1). Classification (NCBI taxonomy): domain Eukaryota; kingdom Metazoa; phylum Chordata; class Mammalia; order Didelphimorphia; family Didelphidae; genus Monodelphis; species Monodelphis domestica. The sequence goes on from NC_077228.1 coordinate 280,826,499, forward strand.
TAAATTTAGGCAAGCTGCCAGGAAAACTTGCTCACTAGAGCTGTGGGTTCCCGATCATTGGAGTTCTTTGAGCAAAGCCTGGGTAATCACTTGTCCAAGTGGGGATTCTGCTGGAGGTATGGTTTGGGCTAGATGCCCTCTAGTGTAACTTTCAGCTCTGAGATTCTGGGTTTTTGTGAATATATACTTTGTATGTATTTATCTATATTGCATGATTGATCCTTCCAGGAAAATGTAAGCCCTTGAGTGTAGGACTTTTTTTTTTTATAATTTTGCTTTTGGTTTTTATTTTTAGTCCTTGTATTGAGGTTAGTACAGTAGATAGAGAACCAGGCTGGGAGTCAGGAATACTTGCATTTAAGTTCTGCCTCTTACATATATTCTCTCTCCTGAGGCAAAGACTCACATTATCTAATATATTTTGGATGGTTCTAATTGGCTATCCCACAGACATCTCAAATTCAGCATATCTGAAATAGAACTCAGTCTCTTTGACTTTATAAGTCCACCTTTCTTCTAAACTTCCTTATTTCCCTCAAAGGGCCATCCTTCCAGTCATTCAGCTTCACAACTTCACTCTCATCCATTCACAGTACTAATTCCACATATTACCTCACTAGACAAATCTTATTATCTCTTCCTCTACAAAATCTCTTACATCTGTTCCTTTTTCTCTGCTCACACGGCCACAATCCCAATCCAAAAAAAATCCCACAAGCCCTCATGATATCCTGTATGGACTATTGGACTCCTAGCCTCAGATCTCTCTCCATTCCAATTCATTGTCTACAGAGCTGTCAAGCTTATTTTCCTATTATGTAATATCTGACTATGTCACTCTCTTTCTCAATAAACTACAGAAGCTTCCTATTGACTTTGGATCAAATAGAAACGCTGGCATTTAAAACCCTTCATAACATGACTCCTGTCTATTGTTCCAATGCTTTCAGGCACCGCTCTCCTTCACACACTTTAGTCAGTCAAACTGACCTTACAGTTCTTCTCACATAATATTTCTCTCTGTGTACCTTTGACTGGCTGTTCCTCACGCCTGGAATGAACTCCTTCCTCACCTCTAATGCTCAGAATCCCCAGTGTCCTTTCATGAATCACCTCAAATTCACTTTCTACATACCTCCTGATCTCGGAGGTTGCTAGTGCCTCACCTGTCTCCCATCTCTCTATCTGTCTCTGGCTGCTCTCTCTTCTATCTCTACATTCTCTATCTCTGCCTGCTTTCTCTTCCTCTCTCTGTCTCTGTTCTAGTTCTCTCTTTGCTCTCTCTGTCTTTGTCTCTGTTCTTTCTGCTTTCTGTTTCTCTCTCATTCTCTTTCTCTCCCCCTCTCCTGTCTCTTTCTTATTCTCTCTCTCTTTCTGGTTCTCTTTGTCTCTCTGTCTGCCTTCCCCTTCCTCTCTCTCCCCTCTTCTCTCTCTCTCTTTCTCTCTCTCTCTTCTCTTTCTCTCTTTATACATACACACTAACATATAGAGAAGATGCTTATGTGTATATCTCCCCTATAGAAGCTAAAGTCCTTGAAGAAAGGTTTTGTACTTTTTATCTGTTATCACAATGCCTTGCACATAGTAGGCACTTAACAGATGCTACTTGATAGGTTGATAGTGATTGTATGACCTTATGCAAGCCACTTACTATTTCAGTATCCCAAGCACCTCTTCTGTGATTTTTAGTCCAGGTTGCATTCAATATTGGCAAAGGACATTTTTTTTTGCCAATTTGTCAGGTTTCGTACCCCTCCCTCGAATACTTCATAATCCCAAACTTCAGTACTTATCACAAACACTTAATACATGCTTAGCAAACTGAATCGAATTCACTGTCTCTGTGTGCTCCCCATAATGCTCTGTCCACAATATGTATTCCATATACCTTGTTGAGTGAACCTAGTTGCCTGGGAAGTGAGAATGACTCTGACAAAGACTATAGGATCTCCTTTTATGCCAAAGGAACTCTAAAAAGAATGAAAACAAAAGTTCAATCAGCAATTTTTTAAAACCATGACCTTCAGTCTTGGAATCAAAACTATGTATTGGTTCCAAGGCAGAAGAGCAGTAAGGGCTGGGCAATGGGGGTCAAGTGACTTGCCCAGGGTCACACATCTGGGAAGTGTCTGAGGCCAAATTTGAACCCAGGACCTCCCTGGTCTCCAGGCCTGACTCTCAATCTACTGAACAACCCAGCTGCCCCCTCAGCAAATATTTTTTAAGGATCTAGTATTTGCTGGGCACTCAAAGACAAAAGATAATTCCTATTAGTATTTATTTGAGGCTGGGAAGAGGGGAGAGTAGACAGAGAACATGCATATAAATACAAGGTGAATCTTTTGGTTGGAGGGAACTAACAGCTGAAGGGTGTGGGGAAGCTTCTTGTTGCTCAGAGAAAGTTTGGAAGGATACAAAGGGATTCTAAGTATGAAGCTAACTGCCTCTCTCCTATTCACCAAAGACTACAGGGTTCCTAGAGATGAAAAACACCTCTCTGCTTCTCTCTGTGTCTGGCAGCAGCATGATTCCTGGGCACATTTTATCTTCAAGTGTGTCTCTGATGCAAATTATCAGCTTAACTTAGCAGGGCCTCCAGATCAGCTTTAATAAGTTATCCACAGGAGTTGTGGGGGGCAGGTTATTTGGGGCTGGAGGAGGGAAGAGGAGGATTGACCCTTAGGTTTGGGTTCCATGCAAAGGCCTCTGAGTCTCCTTCCAGCTCCTGCAATTCAGTGACCCAGCTTAGAGACAGGAGAAGGGAGGAAGGGAGTGCTAATGTGGGTGTCTGCCACAATTCCTGGTCTGTCTCGACCAGTTGCAAATAAATTACTGACCCTTCCATTTAATTAACATCTTCCAGGGCTTGCCATGAAGCTTGTGTGGAGGAGCCCAGACATTTAGTTAGAGTGATTCAGCAGAACTCCGAGGATCATGGTCTTCTAGCAATGGCTAGGCAGGGAATGGAGGGTCAAAGCTTCCCAAGTGAAGGACTATTGTACTTGCACAATGGTTGAACGCATGGTGTATTTTTCTTAAGTCACATCATCCCTCCCTGCCATCAACCTCATAAAGTAACTCATGCCCAAGAAGGCAATCCTGCCTCTGCCCCTGACTCAAAGCCAGGCAATGGAACAGAGCAGTTGGGTCAGCCCCTGTAAAAGAATAAATAATAGGCTCCCCATCACTGAGTCTCCTACCTCCACCTCAAAAGCTTTTAACTCTTGAGGAAGTAAGGACTGACTATAGTGAATGAGTGCGGTGACAATCTCCTCTCCTGACTCTCTCTAAACTCCTGACTGACTTAGGCAAAGTTACTGTAGGAGGCAAGGAGATGATGGGCAAGATTCGATTCGATTCAATTCAGCAAATAAATATACCTATTGGTGATGCGATATAGTGGAAAGCGCTCTGGGTTCAGAGCAAGGATATGATTTCCAAGTGCATCTCTGAAACTGACTGACTGTGGAACTTTAAATTCCCTGAGCCTCCATTTTGTCCTCTGAAAAATGGAGGCAATAATACTGGCAGCACTTAAATCAGAGAGTTGTTGCATAAAAGGGATCCTAAAATCAGAGATGTAGATAAGTTGGCAAGGACCTGAAAAGCCATCTAGTCCTTGGGTTTTTAACCTTTTTATATATGTCAGGTACCCTTTGGCAAGCTGGTAAAGCCTACATATCCTTTCTCACAGTAATGTTTTTAAAGAATTGAAGGAAATACTAGGTTCAGGTTGAAATGAATGGAAATGAAGATGTATTTTTTCCATATTCCAGAACTCTTGAAATTTTGGGGTCCATGGACCCCAAGTTAAGAATTCCCAATCTAGTTTAACTCTTTCAACAAATGAAGAAACAGACCTGGAGGAGTTGTAATTTATCCAAAGCCATATAAGTAAATGGCAGAGGTGTGATTCAAATCCAGGTCCTCTGACTCCAGGATCAGTGTTTTATTTCCTGTAGAGTTCTTTTTAAACATTAAAGGACCTTATAAAATATAAATTATATTGATAATCATTATTATTCATTAATCAATCAGCAGCCGTTAATCTCAACTATGTGTAAGGCAGTATATGAGACACTGGATATATGAATTTATCTTAAAGGAGAGAGGGAGAGGGAGAAAGAGAGTTTTTAATGCAGTTCTTTTGTTAATTGATCCAGGGATTTTCTTATTCTCTTTGTATGCCAAGGCCTTTATAATAAACACTAGCTCAGAATGCAATAAAAATCAGGAAGGTATCTGGTAGTTTCCTATTTTAACTAATTATTCTTGGTAACTACATGCTAATTCTTCTTTGTCCTCCCCCCCACACACTTTTTCTGTCTCTGTCTCTCTGTCTCTCTCTGGATCTTTCTGCCTCTCTTTCTTTGTCTCCCCCCATCCCCTCTGCAAGGAACTTAAAAAATAAATTGAGAATATAACATGTATAATTAAGAATTATATAAGGACAAGGAAGAGGTCCAAATAGAGTATTTCATGGAAATTTCAGGACACAGATTACTTCCAGTTGGTTGCAGGGGGTAGGTCAAGGAAAGGCTTCATGGAGAAAACTGATTTGATCTTTGAATGAGGAATAATGAGGTACATTTTCCTTCTGGGATCAAATCTTAGTTCCATCTCTTATTGCCTATTAAACCTTGGACAAGTTCTTTCCTTTTCTCTGCCTCAGTTTTCTTTTTTTTTTTTTTATAAAATAAAGGATTTGGATTCATAATTCCTAAATTTCTTCCATTTCTAAAATCTTAAAATGCCTCTGGCTCTTGAAGTACCATACCCAAATTCAAATGAGGTTCTGATCTTTCCACTAGTGTGATGACATTATCAATCATTCATTAAATCATTCTCTTTGATGGACAGGAAAAGGAAGGCAAAGAGAATGAAATCAGACAGGGTATTGGTAAAAGAGTCAAAGAAGGACCACTGAAGTTCTCTATTTCACCTTCCTAGAGTGACCCATGACTACTGGGAAATTAATTATATCCTATACCAATTCAGGGCATAGAAAATGTCACCAAATAACATGGTCACCTTGTCAGGTGTGATAACTCACAAGCCGGTAGCATGTTCAATCACGTCACCACCTATTGTAAGTAGCCAGCCTAACAGGCAAGTGTCATGTTACCTGTCTAATAAAAAAGCTATTTTTTTCTTTTCTTCCCTGCCCTTATCACATTTCTTCCTATAAGTCCTTTATAAATTAAGAAGAGAAAGCAGTGATGATGAACTAGTTCTCTCAGGCTAACCAGTGTATAAAAGACTCCTTGTCCAGGGGGAAGTGGTAGCTTTGTCCATAATGGATATTGAATTGGTCTTGGAGTCATACCTGATTCAAATTCTGCCACTGATATTTGTTAGCTCCGTTTCCTCATTTGAATAATTAAGTTAATGATACCTTGTTGTATGTAAATTAATATGAATTATTATTATTAACCCAAATCTATAAACTTGCTTGTGACCCCAAGCAAGTCACTTTGTGCTATGGATCTCAGTTTCCTTATCTACAAAATAAAGAGATTGAAGTAGATGACTTCTTAGGTTCTTTTCCTGCTTTAAATCCTTTGAATCTCAGTTTGTTTCTTTTCTGTTTGGAAGTGAGAAAGGAAAATTAATAGAGGCTAAAGCAGGGCTGTCCTGGAGAAACAGGACTAGTACCATGGAAAAAGTACTGAATTTGGAGGCATAAGTCCTGTGTTTATATCTCAATTCTGCTATTTACTAACTGTAACATAAGCCCCTTTCCTTCTCTTTGCCTTAGTTTCCTCATTTATAAAATGAGGGGGTTGTACAAGATGATCTCCAAGTCCCTCTCCAACTCTAGATCTATGATCCTCTGAAGGCAGCCTATGATGTCCTATTTTCTTTTGTGATCATCCACTCTTTAATTTTTTTAAAAATATTGACCCCTTCCCTCTTAAAAACTTAAAATGTCATCATCTAAATGAAAAAAAATTGAGTTTTATTTTTGTAGTTATAGGAGAAAGAATGGATACCCCTTCCTCAAATTTCCTGTAGCACTTTGGATCTCAATTAGTACTATTAACATATCTTGGGTCATACTGGAATACATATAATATCTGGATACACATTGTGTCACATCCCTGGATTGTAAGTTCCTTGATGGCAGGAAGTGGGCCATTTTTTTTCATCTTTGAATTCCCATTGGATAGTCTGCTCTTCACACACAGCAAGTGCTTAACAAATGTTTATTGAAATGGATTGGATCTAATTGAATAAGGTTGAAGCTCTGTATCGATTAGGTGGGCAATTTGTCATTTCTAGTGCTCTGTGTCTGACTCTGTGAGCAGGCTGTAACACATTACAAGCAAGAAATTAGGAAGAAGTAGAGTAAAAAAATGTCATCAAAGAAATAGATGTGCCAAAAAGAAGAGGAGCTGGCCATGGTGCTGACAGCAAGGGATAATTGATGAACAGTCAGTGGGGCTTCACTGACATCCTTATGATGTCAAGAGAAAGTGAAGAAGGCATCTAACATGTGGGGAGGATCCCCTTTGGTGAACTAGTGGAAGGATATGGACCAAAGTTTCACAGGATGGACTGACATGGATGGTCTGAGATCTGTATTGTTGGAAGGAACATCTATACAGCTGAGATCACATATCCATTTAAGTATTGAAGTGAGTGTGGCTGTTCTCTGGGTACTCAGGGGAGGGCCACACTCTGAGCTAGGAGATAATAGCCTATTAGAGATGTACCTCCCTACATGTCAGTCAGCAATGGGAGGCACCTCCATTGCTATACATCAGGTAAACTAAATCTTGTTGCATTGGAAACACATGGTGACAAATGGGTGCCAAAAGTTAATAATTTGCCTAGGGACCAGGAAAAGGAATTAGGAATCAGGAAAAGGAAAATTAGGAAGCAGGGATGTTGTTTGGCACTGTGGACAAGAGGTGTGTGTGTGTGTGTGTGTGTGTGTGTGTGTGTGTGTGTGTGTGTGTGTGTGTGTGTGTATGTTAGAGAAGAATGATGAGGATGGAAAGGACTGACTATCCAAAGGAGTGATGAGAAACATATCACCTCTATCATGCCTGTCTCCATAAATTCACCATAAATTCGGTTTGGTTTTTTAAATTGAATTAAATCTCTATATTTGTAGTGAAGGGTCTAGTTCAGACAAAGGGACAGAGTTTGGGATACAATGGATCAAGGAGAATCCATTTGCCAGATAAGTCAATTGTTAGCATTTATATTTTGGAGATCATTACAAATCAGGAATTTCCTTAGAGTCTTGAATTGTCTAAACTTAAGGAACTGATGGAGAAAATATTAATAGTGCAAATTAAACTTTAAAATGTATGTTTAAAAAAGCTACCTCTATACATGCTTTAGGAGAATTGATTGTTAAACATTTACCAGCACCCCCCCCCCAGTAGAGAGCTTTTGAAGTTCCCTATTGTATGAACTGTGACTAACTATGACTACCAAGGTTTTGTTCCAAGCCAGAGGGCAATGACAGAACTTAGACTCCCACAGCATCAAGAAACAGGTGAATTTAGCACCTAGTTACCAAGAATAATTAGTTAAAATAGGAAACTACCAGATGCCTTACTTCCCCTCCCTGACAGTCATGCCTCAACCCCCTTGTCTCTACACAACTACCTCCATTCATCCACCTTCTGTCTCTTCCTTGAGACTGAATTTGTCTTAAAATCTAGGATAGGTTTTGTGCTGCTTGAGCTGGGAAGGATTTGCAACGTTTACCCTGGGCTCCATCTTGTTAATTATGACTCTGCCTACAACCCACCCTAAGTGTTCTGCTCTCATGTTGTGGAAAATCTTAATGGAGATTGTTTGCCCCAGGTCTACTGACAGAAAAATTAAAGTCCAGACATGCTTTAACAGTAAGATTATGTCCACTTTAAAGTACATATTTCGCTCCTTTGTCTATTGTATATGCAGAAATTATAAGAAAATAAAAACAACTCATTATCTAGTTCCTGAGGTGAGACTCTCTATTGTACCTGAGTATTTCTGCCAAATCCTAGACAACAGAGATTTTTCAAAAGTGGTGTGGATTCTTCTAAGCAGTCAACTCCTCACATTAAATACATATGATAATAATTTGCTCACATTTGAGCTGTGATAGAGCAAAACTAGACACCAGTGGTTTCGGGTTATTTTACTAGGGTTCTGTCTAATAGATTTTTTGCTTGCAGTTTGATGCCTGTTATTTTTTATTTTGTTTCCTATCTCATGCTGGGCTAAGACATGTAGGTCTGTTTTCAGGCAAAAGCAAGCCAGAGAGAAAAGAGGATTCAATTTAGAGTCAGAAGTCTTAGATTCAAATCCTGGTCTCACTAATTACTTCCCCTTTATGACCTTGGGCAATCCAGTTAACTTCTTTGAAAGTTTCAATTTCTTCTTGGTAAAATAAGAGCTTGGGACTGTATTACAGGAGCAGAGATTAGAGGGACCTTGCTGGTCATTTAGTCCAAACCTATTATTTTATAGTCGAGGAAACTGAGTCTCAGAAAATTTAAGAGAATGGCACAAATACAGGTGGGATTTGACTCTCCACCCTCTTACTCCAAAATCAGTGTCCTTTTCTTAAACCTTTACTTTCTGTACTAGTAACAACTCTAAGACAGAAGGGTAAGGACTAGGCAAACAGGGTTAAGTTGCTTGCCCAGGGTCACAAAGCTAGGAAGTCTCTGAGGTCACATTTGAACACAGGACCTCTTGTCTCCAGATCTGGTGCTCTATCCACTGAGGCCACTAGCTGCCCTTGCCAGTATTCTTTCCAGTGTATTGTGATAACTTCCTTTTGGGGTCAAAATATTATTTCTGATCCTCAGAATAAATCCAAAGATACCAGTGGACCTATCATCACCCCACGATCATCAATGCTCACACTTTATCTTCATAAGAATCTACATTACCATCATTTTCACCATCAAAAATACCACTGTTGGGGGCAGCTGGGTTGCTCAGTGGATTGAGAGCCAGGCCTAGAGATGGGAGGTCCTGGGTTCAAATCTGACCTCAGACACTTCCTCACTGTGTGACCCTGGGCAAGTTATTTAACCCCATTGCCTAGCCCTAACCACTCTTCTGCCTTGGAACCAATACACAGTATTGATTCCAAGATGGAAGGTGGGAGTTTAAAAAAAAAAGAATCCCACTGTTGCTAACACTAACTCTGAATCACTGTTATGATTAGTACTCGTTCAACATAATTAAACTTTCCAGAATCACAAAATCAAAATATTGAAGAATTAGAAGGGATCTCAGAGGTCATCTTATCCAGCCCAAACACATATATGAACAAATTCCCAGTATAATAATAACTAACACATAAAGAGTCCTTTATATGTTATATAATCTGATCTTCATAGTGACCTGTGAGGTAGATGCTATTATTATACCCATTTTATAGATGGTGAAACTGAGGCTCACAGGGTACCATGACTTGCCTGTTGTTGCATATTTATTTTAAAAAGTCTGGGGCAGGATTTGAACTCAAGTGTCTCTTAATTTGAAGTCCAGTACTCTCTCCACTTGTCTCTAAAAAGCTGCCAGATATACAATTCAAATAAGGTAGCTAGGTAGCACATTGGATAAAGTACTGGACATAACATCAAGAAGACCTGAGTTCAAATTCTGTCTCAGACACTGAATAGATGTGTAATAATTGACAAATCACTTCAGCTCTGTAAGCCTCAGTTATATCTATAAAATGGATGTAATTGTATACTTCATTGAATTGGTGTGAGGCTAAAATGAGATAGCATATGTAAAGTGATTTTTAAACCCTTAAGAACTATTTAAGTATATATATACTAGCTGGCTAATGAATGATACAACATTTTCTCCTCATGACAACCTTGTGAAATAGGTGCTGTTATCATCACCATTTTGTAGATGAGAAAACTGAGGTTGGAGTGATGCGGTGAGTAAGTATCTTTACAATATCATGCAGGTAATCATACTGCCTCCTGTCAAAGAACTTCACCTCTAGGCACTTCTGAGCAGCTCTCATTATTAGGAAACTTTTTAGAAACAGCTAGTCTCAATTGCCTCTCTGCAACTTCCACCTATCCCTCTAGGTTCTACTTTCTGGGGTTAGAATCCTCTTCGTTTCTATAGCCAGCCCTTCCCAGTTTTCCATGCATTATTCCTAGTATTATGGGTTGGAATTTGATGGGTTGACTCTTCTTTGCTTAAAAAACAGCTTTTTTTTTTCTTCCAAAAACTCTTCCTACAATAGAACAGGATTAGGAGATGGTGATTTTATGGGGAATTTATGTCACTGGGGGATTTACCAACAGACTACCCAAAGGGATCTATCACTTGCTGAGAGCATGTTCTGGAGCCCAAGATAAAGAGAAAGTCACTCATTCACTGAACATCTCAATAGTAGACTGATTTGTGAGTTCTCTTAGATTTGTCAGACTATCAAAGTGTCCTCATCCTATATGTATCAGCCTGCAATGCTTGTCAACTTAGACTCCAGTTTAACGATGGGCTCCCCATCTACACTGGGAAGGTCCTGTGGTTTCCAAATCCTGGTTTTTAACACACATTCTGTTGGCATTAAACCCCAAACACATTAGATAAGTATCTCGGATTCAACTGAGAACATTTAGAGACTAATCTGCTACCCCCCCCCCCCAGCTTGGAATACCATGGGCATAACAGGCAAAATGCCAAAATTTGCTTCTAACTCAAGTTACTTCATCAGTTTCCAGTGGGGGAGCACATTGACAGCCCCTGGACCTCTCATTCAGAACCATTCTTTCTCCCTATAAAGTAAGACATTACATGCCTCTCCTCATTCTCAGGGAAATGTGTGACCTCAGGGCAGCCCATTGCCTAGCTCTTATCAGTATTCTGACCTGGAACCAATCCTTAGTATTCATTGTAAGATAGAAGATAAAGAGTTTGAAAAAAAAGAAGAAAATCTGTGATCCTTCTCTGTAAGTGATGAGAATATAAAGCCTGGATTCCCACAGATCTCTCACAAATTTGGGATTTATTGTCTCTTTTCTTGTGCCTGGATGTGTGATGGCTTTCCCATCATAAAATAATTATTCAAAGAAATTCCTTGAGGTCAGAGTGTGTTGCCCTTTTCATAGAATATCATGTCTAGAGCTGGAAAGGATCTCAGAAGTCATTTTGTCCAAAATCTCATTTTAAATATAAGGATACTTAGACCCAGGAAGGCTGAGACTTATCCAAGATTTCAAAGTAAGTAGCCTTCAGTGGTGGTAGTGGTGGGGAATTTGAACCCAAGTCCTCTTATTCTAGAGTCAATGCTCTTTTCCTTGTACCATGTTTTGTATCCCCAATGTCTATAAATATTTATTAAATGTCTACTATGTGCTAGGCACTCTGCTTCATGGTGGGGGGAAAAAAGAAAGCTCAAAGTCCCTGCTCTAAAGGACCTCATAGTCTAATGGAAGAGACAACATTCAAACAAGATATTTACACAGATAAACTGAGGGCAGTCTCAGAGAGAAGACACCAATTAAGGAGAAGTGGGAAAAGCTTCCTGCAGAAGGTGGGACTTTCACTGGGATCAAGGGAAGCCAGGAAGCAGAAATGAGGAAGGAGTACATTCCAGGCATGAGGGGCAGTTAGGGAAAATTCCTGGAGTCAAGAGAGGGAGCTTCTTGTTCCAAGAACATCAAGGTAGTCAGTGCCACTAGATTGAAGAGTAAGTGTTGGGAGTGTGGGGGGGTATAATAAGACTTTATGTGATCTTCTTACAAGTATAAATGTCTACATGTCCATGCTAATACAGGCATTCATAACAAACATACATTTATACTATGATGTGCATAATATATCTTAATATATAATGGCATGGATATTCTATGAAACATTCATTATATTATGTGACATGTATAACACATTTTATATGCTATCATAATGTATTCTGTATTCTGTTATTATGTACATCATATGACACATATAATATAGTATATATACATTAATATGTGATATATTGTGTTATGATATATTACGTGGCATGTATATCATATGATGTATAATATAGTACATATAATAAGATATATCACAACAGATTATATATTGTGATATTACATAATATATATACATATAATATATCCTATAACACATCATATATGGTGATAATTTGTATACTATATTATACATGCCATAGAATATAATATACATGCTATATAATCTACACTATAACATATCACATATTGTGATATCATATATAGTATTATGATATATCATATATTATATTACATATATTATATACCATATAATATATTATAATATCACAATATATGATATGTCATGGTTTATATTTGTGGCATGTATATTATATAATGTGAATAATATATTAAATATACATATATGTGTGTAGCAGCATTAAGTTGTTATACTTACAGTAGGATATAAGCTCCCTGAAAGTAGATAGTTTTCATTTGACTTTGTATCGTCAACAAAGTACCAAGCATTATATATATATGTGAAATATTATATAATATATTACACATAATGTAATAGAATCTACTTAGACATAAAAGAATTGGATTATTAAAAAAAAAGAAATGCATGACTGGATTAGAGAGCTCTGAGGGACAATTGAGGAGACTGAGATCAATCAAGTACAGAGAAAAAACTAATTTTAGTAGAAGCTGGGGCCAGATACTAAGTACCACCTTCTTGGGTAAAGGAAGATTCAGTTGGAGGCTCAATTAAGAGGAGGAGAAGCAAGCAGAGTCAAGTATACAGCATCCTAAAATCATAGCTTTAGGACAGAAAGGGACCTTAGAAGTATTTTATTCAAATTTCATTTCACTTATCAATGGACAAATTTGGGCCTGGAGAGGTTTAAATGACTTGCCCATTGTTGCACAGCTAGATAAAGGTTAGAGTCAAGATTTGAATCCATATTCCCTGACTCCAAGTCTAACAATTTGTCTACTGTACCCTGATTCCTCCCTATTGCTGTCACTATTTTTATTTAGGTAAAATAGAAGTAGATGGCTTCTGAGGTCCCTCCAGATCTTAGATTCTGTGATTCTCTGACTAGAGACATTTTGGACAGCAGGGAGAAGCTTGCTCAGATCAGACTTTCCAGGAGAGAATAATAATTATTCAAGGAACCAAGGGAGATAGAAACTGAACTGGGAACAGACTGGGCTCCATGAAAGACATAGAGTAACCACAGACCTAAAAATCTTATCAAGATCTAAAGCTCTCTAAATTGAGAGGAAGTTTAGACTGTCTAACTATTCTATGTTCCCATAATCACAGGGAAAATAAGATCACAGATTTAGATCTAGAAAAGACATTTCTTGTTTGTTGTTGTTCGGTCTTTTCAGTCATGTCTAATTTTTCATGACCCCAATAGTGATTTTTTTTTTTTTGCAAAGATACTGGAGTGGTTTGTCATTTCCTTCTGAGTTAAATTTGCAAATGAAGAAACTGAAGTAAACATTACTAAATGCCTTGCCTAGGATTGCACATCCATCTAGGACAGCACTAGATGAAGTATCTGAGGCTATATTTGAATTTAAGTCTTCCTAACTCCAGGACTAGGGCTCTATCTACCATGCCACCTAATTACCCAAAAATGGTCCTAGAAGCCATCAACTCTCCCATTTTACAGATGTAGAACCTGAGGCTCAAGCAGGTAACTGAAGCAGGATTTGTACTTAGGTCATCCTGATTCTACTTCCAGAACTCTATCCACAGTACCACTTGGGACCTGTGTGCAGTTTATATCCTGACACTAGTATCTCTTGCCTTCATGAGAATCATTCATCCAGCATGGATCTTAGTTGTATCTAACACTAGTTCTTAGATGTTCTAAACTAAAAGGAAGCTGTGACCTTAGAGACAATCAAATTCTCTGTTTTGGAAATGGAAACTGAGGACCAAATGTTAAATAAGCTACCCATTACTATCAGTTATTATCCCCATTTTATTGATGAAGAAACTGAGGCACAGTGAAGTTATGTGGCTTGCCTTGGGTCTAAGTCACACAACTAGTACATGTCTGAGTTTGAAATTTCCAGTCCTGAATCCTAGTCAAGCAACCTATTCATTATACTATCTCAGAAGCCATCTAGATGGCTTTTTTATAGATGACAGAGGAGTCTCAGGGAAATTGGCTTATTCAGGCAATTCAGCAATTCATGTTTCTAGTGAATGCCAGAGGTAAGATTTGAACCCAAGGTCAGCACTGACCTCTTTTAAATATATATATATAATATATATATATATATATTATATATATATTTAATTAATCAATTTAGAACATTTTCCCATGGTTACATGATTCGTATTCTTTCCCTCCTCTCTTCCCCTCCCATAGCCAAAGAGGAAGTCCACTGGGTTTTACAAGGGTCATTGATCAAGACCTATTTCCATACTATTACTATTTGCAATGGAGCAATCATAGCACTGCCCTCTTAATGGAAATGGAAATCAAGGAAGACATATTACAATCTGTTTTGCCACTGAGCCACAAGAATCTCTGGTCCTTTCCAACTGATTTGAAACTGAAATACTGTATTAATGTTGTAACCTCCTATTAGAATGTGAGCTCCTTGAAAGCAAGGACTGACCCTTTTCTTTTTGTGTCAGTATTTTGCATGGTGTCTGGCACAGAGTGAAACATTTATTAAATACTTCTTTTATTCATACCCAATAAGGTAGGTAATATAAATGTTACCATCCTAATTTTACAGATGAGGAAACTGAGGCTAAGGGAAGTTAAGCAACTCATTCATGGTCTTATAGCTAGTGTCAGGGGCATAATTTGAACACAAATCTTCCTAATTTCAAGTCTAAGACTTTCTCTGCTACACCAGGATGCCCTACAAGTTTAAAGAAAGAGGTAAACAAGAAAACCCATCCTAGGAATTCAGTTTTATTTAAAATCAATATTTACATATGCTTTGGGGGTCATTTACACTTTGAGCCAAGTCTCTTGCACATTCTACTCTACCATGAGATCCATTGTTCATAACAATAACATTAAACTATGCAAACTTTCTCATTAAGAAGAGGGCAAACTCATCTTTGAGTTGCCTCAGCTGAAAAGATTTTTATTCTGCAGCTAAATTGGTAATGAGCCTCCTGGAACTCTGTAATGGACAACAAACAGACAATCTGTTGTTGGGCCCACCTGTGATAAATAATGATGGTGACATTTACTTTTTGGATTACAAAATGTTTACCTCATATCAGACCTGTGTGGTAATATTATCCATATTTTACAGATAGGAAAACTGAAGCTTTTGATCAGTTATGTGGTTTGCTCATGTCTATTTGGCCATTCTCAGATACTTAACTGAGAAGCAGTGAGACTTGGTGGCTAGAGAGTTGGCCTTGATGCCAGGAAGAACTAGGTTTGATTCCTAGAAAACCAGGGGACATAATTAAGGGTATGACTTTGAGGCAAGTCACTTGACCTTTCTTTGCCTCAGTTCCCTCATCTGTAAAATGTAAATGTTGGACTGGTATGGCCTCTAAAGTCTTTTTCAGGTCTCTATCTCTGATCATATAAGATTCTATGATTACAAATTAGAGAGGAGTTGCATATCTCCATCAGTGAAGGCAGGGTTTTTTGGCTGTTGTTTAGTTTTTTTGTTTTGTTTTGTTTTACTGAGAAGTCTTTAAACTGATGAAATCATAAGTATTCATCCATCCCTTCCCTTAACCTAAAAGCAAACAAACAAAAAAAATTACATGATGTAGAATTCAGATCTATAGAGTTTGACACTGAATCTAACACTCTTATCACTCCTTTGTCATATTTACTCATAAGTTAATTTTTTTAAATAAGAAAAAAAAGCAGACTGGAAAATTGAGCTAGATTAGATGGCCAGGAAAAGGATAAATAGAGAAATATTCTTGAACTTAAGAATGAGTTAATTTAGAACTATGGTGAATCTGATTGAGGTTACTATAAGGGCAGTTTTCATAATAAGCCCCAAAGTTGGGTCCAAAGAAATAGCCAGAAATAGTTCTTGTCTCCACCCTTCCTTCCTCTTCCTCATAAATAGAAGAAGGAAAAGGAGTCAGGGTTAGAAGAAGAGTGAAGTAGTTTTTTAAGAGTTGAAAGTCAGTTTCCGTATATTATTCCTTTGTTCTTCACGATAAGGTAGTGTAATAAGTATTGTCATCCCCATTTCATAGATTAGGAAATTGAGCCTCAGTGAGAGTAAATGGCATGCCTGGAGTCACACATCTAAGTGGTATGGAAACCAGTATTTGAACCTAGATCTTTCCCATTTAATTTAAGTTCCCTTTTTAATATTATGGGGAAGAAACTGTCAAGGATTCAAAAGATCAGAGATGGCATTCCCAGGGCCAATGTCTCAGAAATTCCATTCCCTTTTCATCCCTTGGGTAGGGTAATTCAAGACAGAGAAGGAGAGAAAGAAAAAGAAAAAAGAAAGAAAGAAAGAAAGAAAGAAAGAAAGAAAGAAAGAAAGAACAGAAAGAAAGAAAAAGAAAGAAAGAAAGAAAGAAAAGAAAGAAAGAAAGAAGGAAGGAGGAAGGAAGGAAGGAAGGAAGGAAGGAAGGAAGGAAGGAAGGAAGGGAAGGAAGGAAGGAGGAAGGAAGGAAGGAAGGAAGGAAGAAGAAGGAAGGAAGAAGAAAGAAAGAAAGAAAGAAAGAAAGAGAAAGAAAGAAAGAAAGAAAGAAAGAAAGAAGAAAGAAAGAAAGAAGAAAAGGAAAGAAAGAAAGAAAAGAAAGAAAGAAAAGAAAGAAAGAAAGAAAGAAAGAGAAAGAAAGAAAGAAAGAAAGAAAAAGAAAGAAAGAAGAAGAAGAAGAAGGAAGGAAGGAAGGAAGAAGGAAAGAAGAAGAAAGAAAGAAAGGAAAGAAAAGAAAGAAAGAAAGAAAGAAAGAAAGAAAGAAAGAAGAAGAAAGAAAAGAAAGAAAGAAAGAAAAGAAGAAGAAAGAAAGGAAGGAAGAAGAAGAAAGGAAGAAGAAGGAAGGAAGGAAGGAAGGAAGGAAGGAAGGAAGGAAGGAAGGAAGGAAGGAAGGAAGGAAGGAAGGAAGGAAGGAAGGAAGGAAGGAAGGAAAGGGGAGGGAGGGAGGGAGGAAGGAAGGAAGGAAGGGAGGGGAGGGAGGGAGGAAGGAAGGAAGGAAGGAAGGAAGGAAGGAAGGAAGGAAGGAAGGAAGGAAGAAGGAAGGAAGGAAGGAAGGAAGGAAGGAAGGAAGGAAGGAAGGAAGGAAGGAAAGAAGGAAGAGGAAGAAAGGAGGAGGGAAGGAAGGAAGCTGAAATTGCAAAAATACAGAAAAAAAAGGAGAATGTGCCAAGCACTAGGAAGGCCAGCATATAAGTCCAGGGTAAGCACCTGGGTCCTACTACTCTGAGGGGTATTATGCTGCCAGCATTTTGTAGCAGGGGGTTCCTTTGCAAAAATGCCAGTCAGCAGTAGGAGAGATTTATGAGTTACTCAGTCTGTGGCAGCAGAACAGTTTTATCAATGAAATTAAACATCTGGTCAGTTTATGTGAAAAATCAGTGAGAATGGAATGATCTGGCTCGCAGGGTGGGGGGTGGGGGTGTCACAGAACCCTAGCATGGAGTCCAGGCTCCCCAGAGCCCAAAGGATTGAGCCAAGCTTCTGTTGGTGATCATGGTCGGAGACGGGAGAAGAATCCTATGACATTATAGCTAATCATTGACATATTCCCCTCTGATTGCCTGATGAAATTCAAGCTGAGCAGAATCAACAAACCCTTACCCATTATATGGAGCATTTGGCTTCTGGTGGGGGCTGAAAGAGGGGAGGTGAGAGTTCTAGGCTGTATCTAGAAGCATTCAGTGTCTGGGTCTACCTGTGCATCCCCAATGCCCCAGCTTGTGTGATCTTGTCTTCGCTAATGCAGAAATGCAAATCCACATAATAAATGCCCGATTATCCCAATTACCTTTAATTGTTTGGCTTGTGAAGCAACGGTGTTAACAATAGGCAAAGGCTCGATAAGGGAGCACCAGCGTTTAGCAGAAAAACCTATTCCCAGTGTTGGATTAAAATGAGGCTCTTGAAGCCACCTTCTCCCAGCCAGCTCATGAGGCCACCTCTCTGGGCCTGGGGCGGATTGCTGCAAATGTCTACGACTAGGAGATTGTTTGAATCGTCCTGAGAGATTCAGGGACACTGTTCATAGGATGACTCTTTTATATAATGTTATTAAAGGCTACATGGAAAAAAGATGTAGAACCCTTGAAAAAGGAGAAAGGAAAGTCTCTCAACTCTCCTTCTTCATTGACTACATTCTGGCTGTTCCAAAGTGTGTATCACTTTCCCCAAGATGCTGAGAATATCCATAAAAATCTTGCCCAGGTGGAGGCATCCAGCCCGATCAAACGTGGAAGGGCAGAGCTTCAGGGAGCTGGGTAGGGGGGATGGAGCCCAGGATAGAACAGTTCCACTGACCCTGCTTCTCCTAGGCTGGGGATTCACAACAAACTGGACTAACAATAAATCCATCCTTACTCTGCTAAAAAAATATAGCCTACAGGCTTTTCTCTAAGCTTTCTCCTTTCTCACCAGCTAAGCCACTCAGTGGTAGAGAAATGGTGGAAGCAGGGGTGTGTTAAAGGGAGAATCACTGATTTTCTGCTGCTATAAATCCATCCTTTATTTATTCAATCAGACAATGTGTTTATCGACCACATAGGATTGCAGAAATTCTTAGAGCTGGAGATTTGATTGAGGAGATTACATAGTGGTTGTGGGGAAGTACCATGGGCCAGAAGAAAGACACTGGACTGACCTGAGTCCTAGTACCAACACCTAGTGTGTCTTTGGATGAATTATTTCCCTTCTCTGGGCCTCAGTTCCTTGCTGTAAAATGGGTGTTGAATTTTATGTGTTTCTTTCTTGCCTAGCATTTATATAGTGCCTTACAGTTTGCAAATCTCTTGCAAATATTAACTCATGGGGTAGCTAAGTACCATAGCAGATAGAGCCAGGTCTGGAGTTGGGAAGCCCTGGGTTCAAATTTGGCCTCAGACACTTCCTAGCTGTGTGACCCTGAGCAAGTCACTTAACCCCCATTGCTTAGCCTTTACCACTCTTCTGCCTTGGGACTGATCTTAACATCAATTCTTAGACAGAAGTAAGGGTTTAAAAAAAACAAAATCCATCTCTTCCCATCACCAACACGTGTGTGACTCAGGTAGGTCAATTCAGCTTCTAGGCATCTTAGGTGGTTGTAAGGATCAAATGATGAGCTGTCTGTGGAAGTCCTTTGCAACCACGGCTATATAAATGCCAGCCATTATTATTATTCATTGTTAGACTAAACTTGGACTGCGGTTCTTAAACAGGCAAGCGGCAAATTCATTAATTAAGGTCCTGTTGCAGTTTCGAAGGCTGATTTTGTTAGCTTAAGTAAGACCCCAGGCCTTGCTGAGCACGCTAATTCTGTTAAAATACTGACTTGAGCCCGGGGGAAAATGCAAAACAGATCCAATTCACACACGCTGGTGCAATTAAAATATTACATTAGCAGCTTGTTCTGCTAATGGAAAGCATAAACTATGATGAAATACAGAGATGCTGGTTCAATCCATCCATAAGCATTTATTAAGAACCCACTGTATACACCAGGCACTTTTGTGTTAACAGCAGCAAGGGATTTAAAGAGAAAAAAATGAATTAGTCATTGCTCCAAGGAGCTTATATTCCAGAGTGACGAAAACATGCATGCATCATCCTGAGTATAGGGGGGACAATTAGGTAGCACATGGATAGAGTGCCAGACCTGGGTTCAAATTTAGCCTCAAATACTTCCCAGTCACTTCAACTCCATGGCTCTTCTGTCTTAGAATTTATACTAATTAGATATTTAGTAGATAGAATTGATACTAAGTATGATATTTTCATATAATTTCTAAGATAGAAGGCAAGGGTTTCAAAATATATAAGTATAAAATAAGTGTATGCCAAGGGCTTGCAAGGTAATTTGGAGGAAGAGGTACTGGTAGCTAGGAAGATCATAGAAATTTCTTTTGGAGGAGGTGGCTGTTGAGTTGACCTTCGAAGGAAATTAGGGATTCTGAGAGGCAAACACATTTCAGGGAAGGTGGGGGGAATAGATCATCAGGTGAAATAAACATGATTAGATTTGTCTAAGTAAATATAAATTGAGACCTCTTTAGTGAATTTGCCAGTCGTTGTTGATTTTAAAATATTGCCAATATCAGCTTGAGTTTGATCTCTGATCTGATGAAGGGTGCCCTGTATTTATTAATTGAGTGAGACAAGGATATTCAGAGGGCAATTATTTTGAAGAGTAAGAAGGCTTTGACCTTGATGTTTGAAGAAGGAGATGAGCATGGATTAATGGTGAGAAGGGGAGGAACATTCTAGATGAGAAAATGGCAGTAACAAGAGTACTGAGGAGAGGAATGAGCATGGACAATTCATATGAGATGAGCAGATTGGTATGGCTGGAACAGGAGGGTTGTAGCAGGAAGTAAGGAAACAGGAGAATGGAAAAGGAAGGAGTATGGAGGAATTTTGACTGAGAAATATAGATTTGTCACTACCAAAAACCTTGGGTATTATCCTTGAGAGCTTAGGTTGCTTGGCAGCACAGCCCAGCTTACAAGACTTCCTTGGGGCACACACTCAGAAAACTATAGGAAAAGCCACAAAGAAGACTCAAACCCTTCAGCTTCAATGCTTTGATGTAAAGACTCTCTCTCTCTCTCTGTCTCTGTCTCTGTCTCTGTCTCTCTCTCTCTCTTTCTCTCTCTCTCTCATTCTCTCTCTGTCTCTGTCTATCTCTGTTTCTCTCCTCTTTCTGTCTGCCTCTCTGTCTCTGCCCTCTCTCTCTGTCTCTCTCTCTGGTCTCTCTGTCTCTGTCTCTCTGTCTCTCTGTCTCTGTCTCTCTGTCTCTCTCTGTCTCTCTCTGTCTCTCTCTGTCTCTCTGTCCTCTTCTCTCTCTCTCTGTCTCTCTCTCTCTGTCTCTCTCTCTCTCTCTCTCTCTTCTCTGTCTCTCTCTCTCTGTCTCTCTCTCTCTTTCTCTCTCTCTCTCTCATTCTCTCTCTGTCTCTGTCTGTCTCTGTTTCTCTCCTCTTTCTGTCTGCCTCTCTGTCTCTGCTCTCTCTCTGTCTCTCTCTCTGTCTCTCTGTCTCTGTCTCTCTGTC
This sequence comes from Monodelphis domestica, assembly GCF_027887165.1. Lineage (NCBI taxonomy): Eukaryota > Metazoa > Chordata > Mammalia > Didelphimorphia > Didelphidae > Monodelphis > Monodelphis domestica. The sequence goes on from NC_077228.1 coordinate 280,847,626, forward strand.
TCTCTGTCTCTGTCTCTCTGTCTCTCTCTGTCTCTCTCTGTCTCTCTCTGTCTCTCTCTGTCTCTCTCTGTCTCTCTCTCTCTCTCTCTGTCTCTCTCTCTCTGTCTCTCTCTGTCTCTCTCTCTCTCTCTCTCTCTCTCTCTCTCTCTCTCTCGTCTCTCTCTCTCTCTCTCTCTCTCTCCTTCCTCTCCTCCTCCCCCTCCCCCTCTCTAAGGTTGATGAAACTCAGACGTGAGTTGTGAATTTTACAGTTTCAGAGTTGTTTTCCTCCTTTGCTATATTCACAGGAGATAGTACTAGCAAGGGACAAAGAGATAGTGCACTCCTCAGAGCTGTTATTCACAATTACCACCTCCACTGTTTAGCTGTACTGCTTTTTTGTGGGAATGTAGCATGACGGTTGAATTTTAACTGATAGGTAATCTGGACCCATTCTGGGTTCTTAATTAGGGATGGGGCATGAGGAAAACAGAATCTAAAGAAGATTAATTTAGTAATGATGTGCAGAACACAATGAAGGGGAGCAACTAGAGGCAGAGTGACCAGCTAAGAGGATATTGTAGTAATTCAAGTGGGAAATGATGAGGAATTGGGCTAAATTATGGTTATGGAGAGAAAGACGTTATCGATATGGGCAGCTAGGTGGTGCAGTGGATACAGTGCCAGGCCTAGAGTAAGGAAGATTCATTTTCCTGAATTCAAATCCAGCATCAAAAATTTGCAAGCTATGTGAACCTGAGCAAGTCACTTAACTCATTTGCCTCAGTTTCCTCATCTGTAAAAATGAGCTAAAGAATGAAATGACAAACCACTCCAATATCTCTGCCAAGAAAACCCAAAATTATAGGAGGAACTCACAACAGATCAAGCCCACTGAGGAAAACAGCCATGTTTGCCTGAGATTACTGCAAGATCTCAATCTCTCACACAAAGGCACTGTTGCTCTTAGTCAAAGGTCATCATTAAACCCTGAGTATCCCTCACTCTGAAGAGCAAAGAAGTCCTTGTAACATCATGACTGAAAGTACCAAACCTGCCTTTCCCTAAGAATAAATTAGTTATCACTTGTTCTCAACTTGCTTGTCTGTAATAGCAATCCTGTTAACATACACATGTGAAGTCATTTTCATAAACACTATCCTGTGGGAAAGTAACACCCCCCAAGAATGTTGTAATGCTTAATATTTTACTCTCTATAAAGTCTCTGTCATAATAAATGAAGATCATAGCTTCTCATCATGGTGCCGTGATTCTTCTGCTTGGTCCTGTTCAGACATGCTGGCCCCAATCTTTCCTGTCCTCCTTATCTCAACTCTTCCTCTCTGGCTGCTAATCTCTCTAGCAGCTTACTCTCTCTCTCCATGGCTACAATGACCCTCAGATCCAATCATTCATCACCAGATTCCCACACATGACTGACAAATGGTGTCATGAAAAGTCAGACACAACTGAACAATTGAACAACAATGGAGAGAACCGGATGAAATCAGAGAATCATTGAAGAACGGATGCTAGGACTTGGTGATTAAATAGAGAAGAGGAGACAAAAGTTATTCTAAATCTAGGTGGCATAGTTGACAGCAGTTTGATTTGGAATCAGGAAGATGTGGTTTGGATTCTGCCTTTGGATACTTGCCAGCCCTGGGATCATAGGCAAATCATCTAGCCTCTATGAATCACATTTTTTTAAATTGGAAAAATGGAGAAAGCTATTTTGTGATGGCAAGGAACTGGAACTGAAGGGAATGTCCATCAATTGTAGAATGCTAAAAAGTTGTGGTATATGATTGTAATAGAATTCTGTGGTGCCATAAGAAATGACAAACAAGATGATTACAAAAATCCTGGAAAGACTTCTTTGAAATGATACAAAATGAAGTGAGTAGAAACAAGAGAATGATGTACACAGTAACATAATGTATGATGATCAGCTGTGAATGACTTAACTATTATTAACAAGGCAAGGATCCAGGACAACTCAAGGGACTTATGACAAAAAAGGCCTATCCACCACAATAGATGGAACAGATGGAGTCCAAATACAGATCAAAACATACCATTTACTTTATTTTCTCCAAGAATTTTCTCTAGTGTGAGCAATATGTGTCTTGTTTCACAACATGATGAATATGGAAATATGTATTATATGATAATATATGTACAACCTATATTGTATCGCCTGCCTTCTGGGGAGGAGGGAGAAAACATGGGCATATAATCTGGAAAAAATAAAAAAGTCATAGCCTATAGAACCTGCACCATAAGGCTGCTGTGAAACCTCTAATGATATATTACAAAAGCCTATTTGCAAAACTTAAAAGTGCTATATTAATGTTGATTATTATCATTTGAGCAATCTACTTCAGATTCTCCCCAAGTCTTATGATTCAAGCTGGGAGACAGGTTGTGGATGCACAGAAGGGGAAAAGGAAGGGATGCACATTATCCTTCTTTTGACAATCTCTACAAACCATGAGGTAAGAGACATGGTGATAACAAGTAGACAGGAAATCTACTGGCCAAGATCAAGGGCCATCAGTAGGAAAATTACTGGTTGGAAACCTCCATTATAGGTTTCTGGCCAGGTTGTTGGGGTGAATCTCAGGAGCCAAGTTAGAAATGGGGAAATTGGGAAGGGCGGTAGGTTCTTGAAAATAGGGGTAGAGTAAAGATGAGTCCAATTTTAGATACAGAATGACAATAAGAGGCAGATTGATATAGCAGCTAGAATGCTAGAATTGGCATCAGGAGGTCCTAAGCTTAAAACCTGCCTCTGATGCTAACTGCGCAATCCTTAATACACTTAATACCTCAGAGCTTCGGGCAACTCCACAAGACTTCTGGACTAAGTTTATAGACTTCCGGTTTTAGAGAGAGTTCCTATGCACAAAAATCTCAATCTTTCATGCAATGACTTACCAGAGAACCAGAAGGGACTTTGGACCAGCCAGTTGAACTCTCATTTACAGACGTTGGACCACAAGCCCAGAAAATGAAATGACTTGCTGAAAGGACACCTTATGGTTACTGACATAACTTTAACTATTTAGAAGTCAGACCTCCTGATTTTTTGGACCAGCACATTTTAAAATTCCATCATTATTATTCTGACATGTATTTTTATATAAAACCATTTTGCTTTGCCATTGAGCTTGAAGAAGCAGTAAAGGAATGGAAAGCCAACATTTCACACATCTGCACTGAGGATAAAGCCTACTAGACAGAATGAACAATTTTTAACAGCAGTTTTGTGGTTTAATAGGTTAATAGATTTTCCACTTTTCTGAGTCTCTTCTATAAAATGAGAATAATAAGACTAAGTTCTGGGCTAGGTTGAATGGTGGATAGAGCCAACAATCAGAAGACTCATCTTCTTAAGTTCAAATCTAGCCTCAGACACTAGTTATGTGACCCTGAGCAAGTCACTTTACCTTGTTTGCTCAGTTTCCTCATCTGCAAAATGAACTGGAGAAGGAAAAGGCAAAAAACATTACAGTATCTTTGCCAAGAGAACCCCACATGGGGTCATGAAGAGTTGGACACAACTGAACAACAATTCCCTGATTTGAAGCACAGTGTTCTATCCTCCATATTATGCTTCTCTTTACTTATTACTTATTACTTATTACATTACATTACATACTTATTGTATGATCCTGGGCAAGTCACCTAACTAGCCTGTGCCTCAGTTTTGTCACTTTTAAAATGAGGACGATAATACTTTCAATACCTACTTCATAAAGGTGTTGTAAATGAAGTGTTTTATAAACTCAAAGCATTTTGAAATTGGAGTGATGATAATGG